>NC_139709.1:23870118-24042618 GCF_964188405.1 Protomyctophum parallelum | reverse complement strand
TGCATGCGTGTTTCTCTCTCTCTCTCTCTCTCTCTCTAGCCTGGTTACATGGTGACCCCAGGAAGGTGCTCCATCCTACAGACAGCTATGGACAGTTCTGTGGTCAGACAATCAATGCGTAAGTCCACAATTCCACTTCTCTATCCTGACTGAGTTCTCTATCCTGACTGGATAAAATTGGTATCACGACCAGAAAAAGATGCTGAGACGGAGAATTGGAGACTCCTGTTACTGAACAAACACTCTATAGACATTTAGAAATGAGTACTATCACAATATAGAGCTTTTTACACTTATTCTAACCAAAAGAAAATCATTTACCCTATACCTTTAAGAACTGTTTTTGCGATTACTATTTCAACTTGCAAATCCGTCGTTCGGTCGATCTCGCCTCAATATATGGTTGCCAGTCCATTACGCCTCCCTGTTATACCCATATATGGAGATCCCTGATGTCATCATTATTAAGCCCTTATATGTGTAGGCAGCGGCGTAACTAACAACGCGACTGCGTGGGGGCCCAGAGGCAAGGGGGGCACACGGCCGCTCACCCGTGCCGTCTGTAAAATAAAATTATAAACACATACAGAGATGCAATGACAGTTGAGTTGAACGAAGTTTGGCGGAGCCTGGTGATGGCTGCTGCTATAGCACACACAGCCACCATACCATATGCATTAGGCACACGTGTGATGTGCCCCGCCTCCCCAACAGCTCTGTTAGAGCATAGGGCTGTAGGCTAACAACGTGAAGGAAGTCAGAAGTGTCTGTGTCGAGTGTGCATGCAGTGGGCTTTCCCAGTCTCGAGTCCCGACAGCCAGGTACGTGCACAAATCACAACTACAACTGTACAGTGCCCCGCTGATTATAAACCCACACACACAGTTTGGATTTGTTTTTACAGGCTGCTGTACATTTCCCCACTCAGCCGCTGCTGTTTCTAAGCCAAAAGCAGTCTGTTTTAGTTATTTTCGCCGGCGCGTGCGCGGGGGGGGGGGGGGGGGGAGGGGGGGTGCTGTCGTGTCGTCGGGGGCACTCGCTGATCAGCCTGCGTCGGGGCCCACTGGCATCTAGTTACGCGTCTGTGTGTAGGTCGTGAGTCACGCCTCGTGACATCATGCCTCGTGACACGCTCCATCAATATTAAGCCCATATATGGGAATGTCACTATATGGCCATATTGTGACAGCAATAAACATTGTGGTTGTCTCACTTGCAAATGAACCAAGTTGGTACAACACATGGATCTCCATATGTGGAGCTGACTAGATCATGACACTGACCTCATTAAACCCTGGATAGCCATACATGGTTTGACATACTAGATCTGCATATATGGAGCCAGCCAGCAACTATACATCTGACCTCAATGACACCAGTTAATAGTTTAACTCCTGCTTCTCAATTGTGCCGTGTTAAGAAGCTCTGTTGTTTCTTACTGGTAATTAGGACGTGTCTATGATTTCCTTGTTGCCATATTCATAACCATTTTTAGAACATCAATAAGCTGAACGCGAGGTCTCAGTTTACCGCTGATTGACAGACCGTTACCACGGAGGTGATGAAAAGGAATCATCTTCAGCAGGCTGCAGGACAGTGATAAGGGATGTATGTTTGTGAGTGTACTGGCAGTGCATGAAAATGAAGACGGGCCTATGTGTGTGTCTGTATCGGTGTGCGTATGTATGTGCGTGCATGCATTGGTGCGTGCATGCATGTGTACAATACATACGTGTGTATGTATGTGCGTGTGTGTGTGACATGTGTGTGTAAAGTAAACAGGTTTTTAAAGAGAAACAGACTGAGGTGAAGACTCAGATGGTCAGCCAATCTCATAAATGTTTGTGTTGGAGTGACATCTATTGGTGGTTTGTAGTTGCATGATGATCCCAGGTTCTCAGCGGGCTAACTCAATGATGTATTGATTTTGTGTTTTGTCTAATGTACATGTAGTGACATCGGATCACTTGTGATTCCCAATGACTAGAGCATGTTAATAAGACTTGCTCACAAGGTGAGGGTACATGTTTGATCAGACTTTAAGTCCCTGTCTGAAGCAAGATCATGTGGCCTACCCAGTTTCGAAATCACTTACTTGTTGATTAATTTAATGTGCTTTCAGAAATAAATCAAAAAATATTAATTTTGTGTCCTGCTGTTGTTCAGTCATCGTTCTCTAGAGAGATCTTTCAGCCATCAAAATCACTGATGCTCCAATAGCTCCTACGTATTAATGATTCAATGTCTAATAAGTTGATTCTGTAGTGAAATGTCATTCCAATAAAAGATGAATTACCAAAGTTTTGTTGCACATATCTCAATGTTGTAACGTTACGTCATATAATGTACTTACCGATACGGATCTTTCCCGATCCGATCTTTATATTTTTATATAACACTTATGCCATATCACAATAGCAAATATCCTAATGTATGTCACTCTAGTGTAGTCTGTTACAATTTAAATTATTGAAAGGCAAAATGTGACTATACTTTTATTAGAATGACTGTCATTGTGGTTTTTTTTTCTGGTCTTCGTTTGATGATCTCTGACTGGGACCAGAAGGAAAACAACTAGCATAAACACAACCGTTTTTTACAAAATCTCATTGCTTATACATCTTTCTTTGAGATTTACATTAGACAATTAAAAATCTGATCTTTTCTCCCCGATACCGATCTTTTGAAAATCATGAGATCGGAGGCGATTTCCGATCTCCGATCTCCCGATCCGATCAGGACAACCCTAGTGTTGTCCTTTGCATATCTCGAGAACCATCCTTCCGATTCACTTCACAATTGACACACTTCTGCTGTGTCAATTGTGAAGTCCATTGGATTTGCAGTTCTCCAGAACCGGCCTGGCCCGCTCCAAGTATCATGCAAACTGCCCATCTGAACGACTTCCCAGTGGCGGGTGTAGTGCTGAGTGCTAAGTGTGAAGTCCATCAGATCAGCGTTTGTCAATAACCGACTGGCATGTGGCATGAGGTTACAGGTTACACTGTACTACACTGTTTATTTGATAGTATAGTGGAGAGAGACAGGAAAAAGACACAAGGGCGTTCAACACGTACAGGCCCTGAGACAGACTTTAATTCAGATTGGCATGTTTATGTGGTACACAGCAAAGTCCCGAGTGTTGGACATCGACTCTGGGATGTATTGTGCATATACCTACACTACAGCATCAGGTTGACATAGATAGCACTAACACAACCGTGTGTTTTTATGATTTGACAGGAAAAAGCCAATCCTGTTCTATTTCAACATCCTTAAATGTGCCAACCCAGCTGTGTTGATCAACCTCCAGTGCCCTACCACACAGGTAAAACATACAAATATAAAAAAAAAATACTTTTTGAGTACTTTAGCATTTTCTGTTTTTGTCCTCCTGTTCCACATTTCTTTCAATGGCTGTGGATAAATTAAGCACATGTGTAATGAGGGCAGACGTGCTCTTGTGTATTACTGTCATCTAGCAACAGAATTCAAAATAGTTCACAACAGTGAATAGAATAGAATAATAGAATTGAATAGAATAGAGACCTTATTCTTTAGATATTATGTGGCAATTTCCCATTGGCTTCACTATGGTAGAAATAAAAACAACGAATAAACAATGTAAATGTACAAACAATTATATATAAAAAAGTGGAGCCACAGTTCTCTGTTCCTCTTTCAGATGTGCGTGACCAAGTGCCCAGACAGATTCTCAACCTACTCAGACATGCAGCTGCAGCACAAACTGAGCAGGAGTTACTGGGACTATTATAAACAGTTCTGTAAGCCTGGATTCAATAACCCCAATAAGGTATCATAGTATGTATTACAATACACAATTATTAAGCATTTTACAAAATCTGTAAAAGACCTGTAATGTGTATAGAATGACTTATTGTTAGTTGTCACATACATAGTGATTCATTAAGCTCTATAACAGTGTACAAAAGTTTATAATACCATATGCAATTAATTTTATGGTAATGATTAAGCAATGTTATTATTGAGGACATTTACTGTTATACAACAGTATACAGTTGTGATGAACAATTATAGTAATGCTAACAGAAGAGAACTCTTAACAACCACATCACTACAATTTATATAAAAGCCAGTCAGCTACCTGGCCAGATTCACCAGATACAGATCCCACGTTTGTTAACATGGATATATAACCAGTTGTTTGTGTTGACATCACATTTATAATTATAACCAGAATGTAATTTACCACAATCTTTGCATAGAGAGCTAAAGTAAAGACATAGTGATTATTTAAGATTTATTTTGCCAAGAGGACAAATTACCTTTCACCAGATTATACTGATAAAGGTTTACTCCCATCACATACACAGGGGCATAAATATATTCATCAACCTTCCAAGTAATGTAGTACAATAATATTTATCGCCTACAGTAAACCATGCAATAGATTGATTTAACACAGCTACCAAAGTACTGTAGAATACTACCATCTACCGGTATCTAGAATTGTACATGCCATATACAGTACACTACTAATACATTTGGTTGATGTGTATTTTCAAGCTCTCTCACTTTTATGCTAATCTCTCTCTTCCAGCCAGTATCTCAGGTTCTACGAGATGAGGACTGTCCCTCTATGATTGTACCTAGTAAACCATGTAAGTATGCTTTTCACCTAGTAAACCATGTAAGTATGCTTTTCACCTAGTAAACCATGTAAGTATGCTTTTCACCTAGTAAACCATGTAAGTATGCTTTTCACCTAGTAAACCATGTAAGTATGCTTTTCACCTAGTAAACCATGTAAGTATGCTTTTCACCTAGTAAACCATGTAAGTATGCTTTTCACCTAGTAAACCATGTAAGTATGCTTTTCACCTAGTAAACCATGTAAGTATGCTTTTCACCTAGTAAACCATGTAAGTATGCTTTTCACCTAGTAAACCATGTAAGTATGCTTTTCACCTAGTAAACCATGTACGGTAAGTATGCTTTTCATGCCACAGCACGGTGCACCACCTATGGAGACCAATATTTACAACTAATAACCGACTTATAGTCGAGAAGAAAGGTTTTTGGTTTCTACAGTATCTATCAAAGAATCGATATGAAAAAAATAAATAGAATAGACTTTTTATAATCGACTAAATTGATTAGTCTGATTAACCACTTAACCTTGTATTATATTTAGTTGTACAATGGTGGTGTACTTAAAATAATAAGAAGTTAAAATAGCCAAAATACAATCTTGTAGACTGTAGAGCTATACTATTTTCATTCATCTTTTAATCGTAATCGAGGAAATCGTTTTAAATAATCGTATATTGATTCTAAGTTATATATTCACCACCACCTCAGGGAAGTCATTGCAAGGCTTGGTCTTTATCAACATTCTGTGTACTGTGGTGTTAAGGCTCATACATAGTCTGGATTTTCGGTGGTTAGGTGACCACCGAACTACAACATGACGTCACGAGCCGCGGTGAAGAGCAAACCACCGCCACCGCTCCAGCCCTTCTCTCTGTTTTTACTCACCACCGCTCAACGTTATTTCAGCTCCGGTGGTCACCTCACCACCGCAGCGGTGGTCACCTCATCACCGAAAATCCAGACTATGAATAGGCCTTTAGTCATGCTTGCATATACTGTAGAAAGTTAGGCCCTATCCTACCCCATATCCCTAAACCTCTTTGCCATTTTTTACTATTTTTAAAAACGTTTTTAAATATTTCAAATAGCTGATCTACAAGCTCACAATGTGTAGATGTAGATCGGCTATTTTGTTTTTCAAAATATTAAATATGGGTACGTTTAGAGATAAGGGGTAAGGCAGCGCGCAAGATAGGGCCTTAGGGCTATATCTTGTGCCACCCCTTAACCCTTATCCCTAAACTTATTTGCCATATTTTACTATTTAAAAAAAAACCTAGGGATAAGGGATAAGGGTGGCGCAAGATGGAGTCCTACCTAGTCTCTATTAAGATTGTGACAGTCTAACTGTTTTTTGTTTTTTCATGTTTATCACATTTATATGTCTTTTTTATTATGTATTGTATGTGGAACATTTACATTGCCTGTTATTTCTTTCATTTTATTTTAACAGAACTATCATTCTATCATTGTCAATAATATTCTGATGTTGTCATACAAAAAATGCCTAATAAAAACAGTATAAAAAAAAAAAGATTGTGACAGTCTGACAGAAAGACATTCTTCTGTGTGTCTTAGTCCTGCAGAGGTGTCTACCAGACTTCATCACTCTGAATGGGACACTGACAGTAGCTAACAGGACAAGGTTTAAAGACGCACTGGACACCGCACGAAGTGTCACTGAACTCAGAGATGCTACCAAGTAAGCCATTCTATCTCTCTAACTACGTATAGGTTTGTTTACATGAATTAAAGTTCTCAGTCGCCACAACTGATTTCAGTCATTTGGAAACCAAAGAAGCCAGCATGTATGGAATCATGTTGCACAGCAAAATTATCTGTTATTATTTTAAGATTAGAGCATTTGTAGTTGTCAAACTAGCAATATGTTCAGACAACAATTTTACTAGAACATCATCATTTTACATATTGTGTTAATTGTTCTATGATTACCACGTCAAGCATAGTTATGTCTACGGT
Source organism: Protomyctophum parallelum (assembly GCF_964188405.1). Classification (NCBI taxonomy): domain Eukaryota; kingdom Metazoa; phylum Chordata; class Actinopteri; order Myctophiformes; family Myctophidae; genus Protomyctophum; species Protomyctophum parallelum. Next base: position 24,036,003 of record NC_139709.1, on the reverse strand, counting down.
ATTACATTTTAAATGTCTTCTCTCTGCAGAGGGATAACAGGGCTAGTGGACACCAAGGATCTTGGCATGAAGATAGTAGAAGATTATGCCAACTCTTGGACATGGATACTTATGTAACCACACACGCACGCACGCACACACACACACACACACACACACACACACACACACACACACGTGCCCGCGCACCTATTGAAGATCCCAATTGATGAACTGATTATTGTATCTGCAGATTCTGCACTAATAAAATGGTTGAAGCCTGCTTATAAACATAGCACACAACACGAACAATGAGCAAGTGTGCTTGCAATTTGCATGTCTCAGCTGTGCTAAAAGGCCAGAGAAAATAAGAATCCAGTGTGAGTCGGAACCTGTGCTTGTTTCCAATTCAACAGTATCAGTCTGCGAGCCAGTAGAGTCACATATTTCACCATGTTATATTGGAAAGTAGACAGTAGACCCCGGTCCCCCTGACTCCCATACCTCTATAGTTTTTAGCCTAGTCTTAGGCATGACCAGCAGCAACTGTTCGGCTGACCTTAGAGCTCTGGGTGGGGTGTTGTCTTGTAAAAGATCTGCAAGGAAGGGGGATGTATTCTAAAACGCACAATGTAGCGAGGCCAGAACCGGAGCTGGTAAGGAGGCTGGCAGTGTGACATTCTGGATGAACTGCAGGCAATGCCTGATCCATGCTGACATAATATTATATTATATATTATTATATTATATATTATAGGAAGTTGCAATACACTGATTATTACTGATTGCTTATCCTTGAGCTGTATGTCCTATTGTTTATGGCAATGCCAGTGATTTCTTTATTTTGTACAGCACTTTGGTCAGCACTATTGACTTGACTAGACATGATATCGTAAAGGCTTGTATGGTCTTGGAATTGCTGAACATTTCCGACAGTACTCAACTATTTACGGTTTGCATCATCCTTTTTGAAAACATTTTTCACTAGGTGTCGTTGAATTTTAATTTGGATGGTATTTATTTAGCACAGTTATTAGAAACATAATCCCTGTGAGATGCATCATCTCGTTTTCGAGGCCATCCTATTTAAAAGAATAGCACGTTTAATGGTTTAGGTACTTTCGATGAACATAACTGCAGATCAATTGATTTTATTTCCACAGTGTACATGCCTAATATTTGCACATGTGTTCGTTTTTGTCTTCCAGAGGTCTGCTGATAGCCTTAGTGGTCAGTCTAGCCTTTATCCTGCTGCTGAGGTTCACAGCTGGCCTGCTGCTATGGATTACAATCTTCACCGTCGTACTCCTTCTAGCATACGGTACACTCTGTTTTGCGCATGTGACTGTGATTAGATCAACTGTGTTAGATAACTGAGATTGAAAGAAAACCCTGACATTTTGAATTTCAGTTTGCTATTTGTCTTCAGCAAACACTTAATTGTCACACACTATTCCATGTCATTATTAGTTCATCATTTGTAGCATTCTAAATGTGCATCCATTTCTCTCTAGGCATGTGGTACTGTGCCATGGAGTTGTCTCAGCTCAGGATGAGAGAAGGTTCTGACGTTGCCATCATAGAAGTTGGCATGCAGACTGACCTACAAGTCTACCTACAGCTCAGGCAAACATGGATTATTTTCTGTAAGTATTTAACTTTCTAACTCAATCTGCTCTTTACTATTGTGTCTCTCTGTGTGTGTGTGTGTGTGTGTGTGTGTGTGTGTGTGTGTGTGTGTGTGTGTGTGTGTGTGTGTGTGTGTGTGCGCATTGTGCAGCTATGCGCACAGTGTTTTTTTTTTAAAACTTGCCTCTCTCTCTCAGTGGTGTCTTTAGGTGTGACAGAAGTTTCCATCGTGTTGATGTTGCTCTTTCTAAGGACGAGGATTCGTGTGGCTGTCACCCTGCTCAGGGAGGCTAGCATGTATGGAACATCACTTACCCTTTTGATCCTACATGTGCCAGTTACTATCGCCTGTGCACAACACATAGTTTATCAAATATGGCAATATTCATATTTTTTTGTTATAGAACAACCTTCACCCTTCTGGAACATAAAAAATAATGGAACTAATTAATTTAATTCTAATTAAAGTAGGCCTAATTAATTTGTAAAATGCTACTCCTAATGTCATTCACAGTAAATTAATTGTATCCAACATTGTCCAGCCCAACTTTTCCCTTCAGTATTTGTGTGCTTACTGTAGTTGGATTTTGAGTGACTGATGTTATTGCAATACTCAAAGAAAATAGAATCTTCCATCAATATTGTGCAGTCCTGTTTTATAATGATTGTATGTCTATTGATGCCTATTGAACTATTCATTTTTGGCCATTTTTTCATTGGCCATTATAGTTGCATATTTGACCTACTGAAGTAGCCTTATTAAAAGCCAGAACAAAACAGAACATTTATTTTAAATTATACCATTTGTACTTTTGTCTTTCAGCGGGTTGTCACATTTCATAATGGGAATAATGTCTTATTCTAGCTTAAAAAAATTACCATTACAACTTCCAATTCAAGTGAGACATTTAAGACACGAGTAGCTGTTTAATTGTGTTGTTTGATGTCTTTTACAGAGCCATTAGCTACATCATGTCTAGCCTGTTCTATCCAGTGATCACCTTCTTCTTGCTAGCTGTCTGTCTCTCCTACTGGGCAGTTACTGCTGTGTATCCTCCTCACCAGGCACTGGGAACACTACATAAGTTGTGTTGGAATTGGATTGTTTTTTTTTTATGTTGTGTGTATTTAATGTTTGTTAATGTTTGTATCTGAACATGTTGCCCACGCTCTGGCAAATCAGAAAATGTCCATGGCCATATAGTATACACAGTATATACCTTAACCAGGATTGAACCAGTTTCCTCGCATCATCGGGAGAGGCTGTGTACAAGGTGATGTCTCCTGAACCTAACTGCTCCTATGCCAACAGAACGTGTGACCCTGAGGTACCTTTCATTCTATCAGACATTTTCTTGTGCTTTCCCAGTGTTCAGAACCGTGTCAGTGAATTAACTCCTCTCAACCTCTCTCAGACTTTCAACAGCAGTGGCATACGAAACAAAGCCTTGTGCTCCGGGTCGCAGTGCATGTTTGCCTTCTACGGCGGCGAGACCCCCTACCATCGCTACCTGTTTGTGCTGCAGCTGTCCAACCTACTGGTGTTTCTGTGGCTGGTGAACTTCAGCCTGGCGCTGGAGCAGTGCACCCTGGCCGGGGCCTTCGCAAGCTACTACTGGGCCAGGAGAAAGCCTCAGGACATCCCGCCATGCCCACTGTTCTCTTCCTTTAGCAGGGCAATAAGGTAACAGCAATTCTGTTTGTAAATGCATCAAAGATGCGATTATAATCCATCTATAATGGATAAAGCCTTGGCCTGGAAGAGAGGTCATCAGGTGGTCCCCAACCTTCACACTGCAGAACTTAATTATTTTTCTGCCATCTACGAATATATTCGACCCCCCGCTAGGGTATGGCAGGTGCCAACTATGTACATGTTTGTACCCCCGTATACTCCATATATGACAGTGGGGACTGTCAATTTACCCTTTAACGTTGATCCGGTTGCTATGCAACGCCTCCGTCCCCACCAGCTATGGGTTCTTTACATCAAGCTCCATTTAGACTCCATAAGCAGGATTTTCAAAGCGTATATCTTTTCTACGTCCGAGCATAGACATGGTAACGCCCCGCCTGCCTCTGATTGGCCTACCGACACTGCCGGCCTTACCAGAGTTTCCTCTGAGGTGGAAGATAGTTAGCTGGATAGTCTGCCGCGAGGTTACTCCTTGGTGGGAAATAAATAAATAATACAAGTACGATACACAAGAGAATGACAGCTTAGTACGCACGACAGTAACTTTTATTTTTGTAGAAGAGGCAAACTAATATTGTTTATGCCGTTGGCCTGTTTATGTGTAAATTTGAAACATTATTGTACTGTAAAAAGGTCTCTTTTCCCTTGATCTTTATCTTTTTTAGTATAACAGTATTAGTTTACTATAATTAGATTAATACACGATAATCAACACTAACACTTTAATTTTGAACACAGCCAAATCAAATCATAGTACATACGTGTTCAATCAATTATTCAATCAAAGCAAACGGCACAAACAATATTAGTTTGCCTCTTCTACAAAAATGTAAGTTACAAGTTACTGTCGCATTTTGCCATTCTCTTGTACTTATTGTATTATTTCCCACCACGGAGTACACTTGCATCTCGGAGGACAGGCAAGACGGGCAGTGTCGGTAGGCCAATCAGAGGCAGGCAGGGCGTTACCATGTCTATGCTCGGACGTAGAAAAGATATACGCATTTTCAAAGCCCTCTATCTTCGAGTGCTGTCCATGGTGAGCCGTCGCACTTCCGATGTTCGGATTTCATTTGTGACTTTGTCTCGCATCGCTCGCGACATATAACCGTTTCTGGCGAGAGGTAAAGGTTGTGAGCTAATGATAATGATGAATCCTCACAACAACAACCCCCTCCTCCCTGATAACCCGGAAATGAGCCTATGGGAGCCTATGGCTGGCACATCTTAGCTATGCTTATGCTACCACCTAGCGGGCAAAAAAGAGTTAATGTCCATGTTATATAATATGAACTGTTGATGTGTCTGTCTCTGCAGGTACCATACAGGCTCGCTGGCATTCGGAGCGCTGGTTTTGTCACTGGTCCAAATGGTCCGAATAGTACTGGAATACCTGGAGCAGAAACTGAGAGGTTTGCAATCCACACACACATGCACACACACGCATGCATGCACCCACGCACGTACACACACAAAGATCAACTAGGTATGTGTAAGAAAACCGTGTGTGTGTGTGTGTGTGTGTGTGTGTGTGTGTGTGTGTGTGTGTGTGTGTGTGTGTGTGTGTGGGAGATACTGAGAGAGAGAGATTATTACCTGGTGGTCATTCATCGTTGCCCGACGTCATCTGTCAACGAATGCTAGTAGATGATCCTTTGTGCACATAATCATAGCCTCATGTAACAAAACCTGTTTGATATGATAAACACTTTAACAAGGAACCTCTTCAGTGAATGAAATGGACATCCTGCTGGGATTCCCAACCGTGTGGAAAGTGAGTTGGTTGAGCACATGGCAGGTGCTGCTCCTGGTTTGGCACACAGGCAACGATCAAAGGCTGTTTTATGGTCCTAGAGTATATCCAACCACTTCCACTATTTTGCTCATTGTGTGAGTGTGTGTGTGTGTGTGTGTGTGTGTGTGTCCTGTCTAGTAGTGTCAAGTAATAGTATGTCAACAATGTGCTATATATATTTTTTTCTCTCTTCTTTTCCCTCTGTGTGTTAAGCAGCATGTGCAGCAGCTATATCTGGTTGGACCATATAATGTATAACCTAATTCTGATCAGGGTTTGGGTCTATTGTATTACGCCTCTTGTGCAGATCCAAATAAAATAAATCAAATGTGTGTGTGTGTGTGTGTGTGTGTGTGTGTGTGTGTGTGTGTGTGTGTGTGTGTGTGTGTGTGTGTGTGTGTGTGTGTGTGTATGTGCGCGTGTGCGTGCGTGCGTCTAGGATGCGACAACGCAGGAGCCAGGTTCATACTGTGTTGTCTGAAGGGCTGTTTCTGGTGTCTGGAACAATTCATCCGCTATTTGAACCGAAATGCCTACATCATGGTGCGTTTTTCTATGCATTACTCTCAAAGTATCATTAATTTTACAGTATAGAGTATGTACTACATGTATGTATATGTGTAGTAGTATAATAATAGTGATAGTAGTGTCAGTGCTATGTTTTTTAGATAAAATAAAATGGGTGATGGACAATGTCTCCATATATGGCTCAGCGCCGGACATGGCTATCTCTCAGGTCTTTGGCGGCACGCGCACAGAATTATTTTTGATGGAAGGTTCTTGAGTTACGTGAAATACAGAAACACATACTGTACACACTGACACAGAGCGGAGTGAAAGTCATGTGCTAAGAAAAAGGGGGGAAAAACTCAAAAGATTTAGTACGGTACTCAAGTAAATGCAGTTCGTTACAGTCCACCACTGGTTACAGTTTGCAGCTCCGTCCACAATGAGTTGTTGTTGGAGTAGAATTTCTTTAATATGCTTTGTGTTCAGCCGACAGCCATGCCTGATATGAGTGGATTGCTTTGCTGAAAGTGTACATTTTTGTACAACTCGCCGTCTCCCTTTCGGAGTGCTTTTACCTTATATACGGCCTTGGAATCTGTAATTCCTCCGTGAACCATGATTTGTTATTGCCTTTTTCATCTGTCTATAGGTAGCCATCTACGGTAAGAACTTCTGTACATCTGCCAGGGAGGCATTCTTCCTGCTTATGAGAAATGTAGTCAGGTAAGGCTACTATGGTGTAAAAATATGACTATAGATACCATAGCCTGCGGTGAAATAATGCTAATACACAGCTTTAATTAATTAATTAATGTTTGTTTGTTCATTTACACCGTCCTAATGAATACATGTACCAGAATGTATTGTAGATAAGGTTCTCATCAGCAGATACTGTATATTTACAGCATTACAGCCATTGATAGAGTTTCCGAACACAAAACAAACACAAAGCATTTAAAGGAAGTTAGGAAGAACATACCATTATGCTTTGTGATTTGCTTGGGTTACTTTGGGTTTGCTTTGGAGTCCTCAACCACTGAATGTCACAATATACTGACACCACTGGGTGGCAGTAATTAGCTGTACTGCTACAGCAATTCAGGACATTGACAATAATTGGCTATAAAGCCTATAATACGTGTTCATTTAAGAGTATGAGGAGTGTTAAACAAGAATTAAGAAGGTTTATTTGTCATTACTGATACTGGTAAAAAAAGGAAAAAAGTCGATATTTTACAGTAACTTAATATGAATTAATATTCTTTGTTTATGTTCTATACAGAATGTTAGAGTGTAGAGGCATGACTCTAGTCTCCTGTAAGGAAGTCTTAACCCATTCTGACCTGAGATCAGATTCATACGAGGTTTCCGCCGGACACACACTGGTCTGATGAACCCATTCTGACCTGAGATCAGATTCTAAAAAAATTCAGTCGCTCTTCGATTTTTCAAAAATAGCAGACCTACAAGCTCGTATCGCGCCACTCGGTGGCGCGATATGAGCTTGTACTGTAGATCTGCTATTTTTCAATAGCTAAAGCATAACATGATGCCGACACCAAAATGGGTGCCCGGTCAGAATGGGTTAAAAGAGCTATCTAATTATTTGCAAACTTTAGTTGTATCTGATTACCTGCTAGGGGAATACTATACAATGTTCAGGAAACCAAATGGAAGCTAGATAGAAAAGCTAGATAGAAATAAGTGGAAAATATAGATGTTCTAGTTTGAAATCAGGCCTAAAGGGATTGCCTGAATAAACAAGCAGAAACACTGGTTGAATGCTGTAGAAGTGTTTCACAATGTCCCTACTTGAACCTGGGCAACAAGCAGGAGTGAGGAGCGTGTACAAAGGGATTATTGCAGGATCACTGACTCTACACTCTCTGTTGTCCTCAGGGTTGCCGTTCTGGACAGAGTCACAGACTTCTTGCTGTTTCTGGGTAAAATACTAATAGCAGGAGGAGTCGGTAAGTCCCTGTGCCTGTGGTATTTGAATTGATCTTTAAAGGGGGTGTACGTGATTATTATAATTTGTTTGTTAAAATAAGTGTTACATTGCTCTACATTCCCATACTAATCATATAATCATTATACAGTGTTTGTTCAGGAGTCCCAGGATTCTTCAGCTCTTTAGTGAACAGAAAATATATTCTTAGGTCAGGATATCAATTGTATCCAATTAGCAGAGTGAACTCATGCAGGATACAGGATAAACCAGTGCAGTAAACTGGAAGAAATGTGAAAAATGTAATTGGAACATTGCAATATACAATTGAAGCTGATAATGACCTTTGGCCCCCGGCATGCAGATCGCCGGCTGGTCGGTGGGCCCTTTTGGCCTGTCGGCCTCCTGTCCCAGCCTGGGGCCCCAAAGCGGGTGCTCCTCGTCCGTTTTTTCTCGATTTTATTGGTTTCTCGATTTCACATATACGTATGTGTGTGTTCTGTAGGTGTGTTGGCATACCTATTCTTCACCAAGAAGATTCCTGGCATTCAGGAGGAAGTACCAACTCTTAACTATTACTGGGTCCCCCTACTGGTCAGAAACACCTTCTCTCACACACATACAATATACTATACACTAAAGCTCTGTACGGTAAAAAAGCTCTAATCCTTGTATTTGTATTCTTTGCATCAGTCGGTGGTGATAGGTTCCTATCTGATTGCCCATGGCTTCTTCAGTGTATACACTATGTGTGTGGACACCTTGTTTCTCTGCTTCTGTAAGTAAAGTATCACTGTAACTACATCAGAAATGCATCCTGTAACAGTTCCTATTGTACCAGTAACAGTGGGACTCTATTGAGACAATATTAGAGAAATTATGTTCTTTTATACCAATACCATCAGAGAGAAGCTTAATATATTAAAAGATTCAACTAATTATGCATTGCTCTTTCAGTCATGACAATCATTTTATTGAATCTAATGTTTCCACCTACTGACCTTCATCAGAATATAGTTTTATTTAATCTATATTATTAAGCACCACCTTCACCCATCTGCAAACGCAAGAATACATAATAGAACTTTTGTTTTCATGTATAATTTGTTTTCCAATATCCATATGGATATTTGATCATAATATCACAGATAATGAGGGAGACGTGAATAGAAAATCTTTTCACAGATTACTTGTGGTAGGTAGGTAGTGGGGATGTTAATTAGCTGTGGGGGCGCATACCACACACACTCGCGCATACATGGTCACATGTGCAGACGCAGACTGAAACAACCTCTGAAATATGGTGGCCTATTAAGTTCCGGAATATCAAATTGTATTATCTTTAGTACTTTATTAGTGTTGTCATCAGTTATGCATTTATTAATTGTGTGGTTTTAATTGAGTTAATTAATGCACTTAATGGTGTTAATGCTTTGCATAAGAACATAATCTGTTCTATAATATATCATATGGCATTTCTAATATTCTGTTAAAACTTGCATTAATATGAATCTTGGTTCATATATGACATTTTGGTTCATTCATATAACAGCATAATCCATAATCAATTTATCTTTTTCTCTTTCCATTATCCCATTTTTACATTGATCTTCCTCAATCTGCCTATCTGTTATCCATGAATCCATCTTTGTCCACACCTTCATTTTCTCCCTCCATTCCTGCAACACATCAGGTGAAGATTTGGAGAGAAACGATGGTAGCGCAGAAAAGCCTTTCCTAATGTCTCCAGAACTGCGCAGAATTCTGGGAAAACCTAGCCATTGACAATGATGGTGCTCATCCTCTGCACATCACCATACCAGTCCCTGGCCTGGTTGGTCATATTCTCCCTGAGTTGGTGAAGCCAGCAGACCACTGCATGCATTTGTATGCACTAGTCTTCACATTCTGTGATATCCCTGTCCACTACTCTGTTTTCCTCCCTTGGTAAATTGTGTATTTATATAGCGCCTTTATCCAAGGCGCTTTAGGTTGTGCATTGCATTCACCCATTCACACACACATTCATACACTGATGCCGGAGGAAACAATGCAAGGCACCAACCTGCACATCGGGAGCAATTAGGGGTTCAGTGTCTTGCTCAAGGACACTTCGACACTAACTCTGGGGGAGCCCGGGATCGAACTGGGAACCTTGTGTTTCCCACCCGGCCACTCTACCCCTGAGCCACCGCCGCCCCATGACATGGAAGTGTTTACATTCAATATGTTCCATGCAGCAACAACAGGGCTTGTGTTTGCGTTGTCCAGACACTGTGCAACTGTATTTAATTGGAACAAGCACTGATTACTGAAGAATGGTTGTTGGAAGAGACAAGTGAGATGCGTTACTTGAACTACGTACGTAGCATCCCACCATAGTCCTTTAACAATTTACTCCTGCATCATTTACAACTTAAAGAATAGTTGTAAAAGCTTTACTTCTCATTGACTGAGAGAGACTCAGGATGACACTTGCTCATACCAATGTCATCATCATCATTTTTCGACCGCGGTCGAGATCATGGATTTCACAATGCCACGCCAGACTTCCCGGTCCTTCATTGCCACCCCCAGTTCCTGCTTACTGATGCATGTGTCCCTAGCGAACGACAGTTTTCTACCTCTGGTCTGCTTTGAGGCAGGACTCCAGAGAAGAAGGGAAGATAACCTCATTGTCAGCTCTGTAGCAGTGGCCGGCAAACTGTTTTCTTCTGGATTGGACTAGTGAAGAAACACGGGGAAGGTTGCCGCCCAAAATACAGATGTCTTAAATCTGTGCACTTAACGTAACTAAATTATGAGATTAACAGATTGTCATCTGGACTGTTATGCAAAGAACTTCTAGTTACAAACAATATCATAGTCATGTGGGTTATATGCTAATTATGACACAGCTTTGGCCATGCCCTTAAAGGGATTGTGACATTAAAAAAAAGGTTTTGGAATTGTTCTTATTTTTTTTAGGTTTTCTAATCTCAATTGCACCCAAAAAACATGAACTTTTAACATTCAGTAGATTTTCTGTGATCTGGGGTTTTCTGGCTCAAACAGGTGCTCTGATTTGCCGGCAGATTGTGATGTAAGATCCTGCAAATCCCATATATGTCAATGGGATTTGCCAGCAGATGTCACTGTTTTCACTGTGTTGCCTGTTTTCATTGTAGCTCAAAAGGCTTCTAAACCCCAAAGAAAACTTCAGACCACAGAAAATCCACTGAATGTTCAAAGTTCAGGTTTTTTGGGTGTAATTGAGGTCATAAAACCTAAAATAAAAAATAAAAATAAAAATAAATGAAAATGAATGTCATAAAACCTTTAACTGACAGGTTAAGCCATTATAGCTCTAGTACAGCACATGTGGTTTAAGCCTGAATTCCTGCTTGTCAGAACTCACTACTGACTTTGTCTATTGTCTTCATTGATTCAAGTCAAGACGAAATCATTAGAGACTATCACTGTATAGCAGGCTTTACCAGCCTGGTTCACTGCTGACATCTAGTGAAGTATTCTCACATCACATTAATAAAAGAAGAAGATTCAATCAAAATGTTTACATTAAACACTCTGAATTGCCAACACGTATCACTGCAGAGGAACTACAGGCAGAGATTTAAAATGTACTTGGTGGTGTGCATACCACAAAGAAATATATTAAGGTACCTGACCATCTCAGGAATGTTTGTATGCCGACCATTCGTTCGACTTCCTCCGCAATCAACATGCAGTCTGGAGCTCCCTTTGACTATAAATACAGTACGCACACAGATGTACATGTCTGTGAACTCAAGATATGATGAACATAGTATGCATTGTTCATCCATCTTTGGCCACACCTTCATTTTCTCACGTACGGTAGTAGCACAGGAAAAACTTTCCTCATGCCCCCAGAACTGCACAGAATTATGGGAAAACTGATTCCATTAGTGCCATTAGCATTCAATTTGGTTGCTTCAATTGGCTATAGTGAACATCAGTAATGATTGCATGATTGCTGTTGTCCTTTAAGTCCTCATCTGAATTTGCATAGAAAGAAAATGTATGTTTGTGACAGAATATATTATCGCCACAGAGCAGTGTTAATATTTTGTTGACTAAGACTAAAAAAAGATTAAGGTTTTTGATTATTTCGTCGTCTAAGACTAGACTCAGACTATTCAATTTCAAAAGACTAAATCTTTTCTGGCAAAATTAACATTGCATTAAGACTAAGTCTATAAAAACTAAGATTTTATAGTCGACTAAGACTAGACCAAGACTAGACAATTTCAGAAGACTAAATGGTGTTATTCAAAAGACTAAGACTAAACCAAAATCGGATGAAAAAATGTGCACTGCCGCAGATTATTTACATGAATGTGATATGTACTGCACTCAGTGCACTGTATACATACTGTGACACCTGATAAGGGCTTTGTACATTGTATGTCTTTATCGAAAATGATACACAGAGTCATTATTTTTCTCACCATTATGTCTAAATAGTAACACTGCTCAATTCATTCATTTGATTCCAACAAGCTAATACAGTCTTTGTATACTCTGTCTTCCTGGATTTAAATTAAATTGAAATGGCTAGTGTCAATCATGTTAAAGTTATGTTCTGTTGACGTATTTAATGCAAAGTTTTGGGGTTTGTGCATTTAATACATTTTGACAAGAAATTGCTGTTTTTTATGGTAATACATATAGTTATGTCCTTTTGTAAAAATGTTTTGTCTTTTATACATAATATTGAAGTGAAATGTTGATTTTACAATAAATTATTGTATGAAAATGTAGTTCTGTGTTGAGTTTTAAATCTATAAGAAAGGCATTTGTTATTCAAACCGATCAGTCAAATAATGTGTAATCAGTGTTTTGTCAAAACATCTACAGTATCAGCAGGCAAACTTCTACATAGCTTTATATGAAGACAAAAATCGATATCTTATAAAAAGGCCATAGTCCACTCAGTGCCTATTTAGTATTTACCAATACAGTCTCCAATATCACTGCAATCAATAGATTCTGATATAGATGGAAATAATAGACCCACTTTGTTCCAATATAAAGTGCTTTGCAAATAAAATGTATTATAATAATATTAATAATTATTATTATTAGACAGTGTGGCAATGCCACGCATTAGCGCAATACCTTTGTTCTCTACTCTATACTTCTCTCTGTCGCTCTAGTCTCACGCAGGCACACGCAACATGACACGCTCCTATCATTACTAATTACACCAGCAGGTGTCGCAGTCTGTCTAAATTGTGGGGAGATATCTAGTTTGGGCACTTTTGGGTAGTAAACATACTAGTAGGTAGCCGCAATTTGCAACTCTAGATTTTTTTACAATGGGTTGAATCTAGAGTTGCAACAAGCTCCATCCACTTCCTATTCATCATTTTTGGTTTGTGATCTGCTTGTCTTAAATGATGTTAAAGTTTAACAGTTAAACTCACCAACATTGCAGCTGCAGTCCAAGCTTGAATTATCCTCTTTCAATCTGCCGAGCTTGTTTTTCATAAAAATCCACCGTAGAGATGTTATGAGCTACTTTCTGTCAAGACATCCTCTCCTCTGCAAATGATAATTTTTTTAAGTGTTGCAGTTTGGAAGCACTCGTTTCTATTAACGGGTCGCGCTGCTGCCTCCTGCATTATGTGCAAATTCAAAACAGGTTGAACGCAGGGCCGTTCAGTGACTTACGACGAGTGCTTCCAAACTCCAGCACTTATAAAAAATAATCACTTGCAGAAGATGTCTTGACAGAAAGTAGCTCATAACATCTCTACGGTGGATTTTTATGAAAAACAAGCTCGGCAGATTGAAAGAGGATAATTCAAGCTTGGACTACAGCTGCAATGTTGGTGAGTTTAACGTCGTTTAAGACAAGCAGATCGCAAACCAAAAATGATGAATAGGAAGTGGATGGAGCTTGTTGCAACTCTAGATTCATATGGATTCAACCCATTGTAAAAAAATCTAGAGTTGCAAATTGCGGCTAACTAGTAGGTGCCTGTGGAAAGCCTGTCTGTCCTGCACCAACATTTTTGATAAAATTAAATAAAATGTTCTGTTTTCTTGTTGCCAATATGAATAAGATTCATATATATGTTGATTTATGCATTCATCAACAATAATAAAATAAATAATAATACTAATAAATACAGCAGGTAGGCTACATGTCGCCATGGACCAATCAGGGACGAGTATTTTGAATATGGGCGGGGGCTTTGCTTCGCTGATGGATGGATGCTTCTGTCCTGATGAGAAAAGGAGGAGGAGGCGACAGAGCCCACACAGCTGTACAACATGATGGAAACGAAGTCTGCACAACTTTTGTTATTATTATCAGAAGAAGAGACTTGTGTGTGTAGGTTAAATAGTCCTTGGCGAACAACACAGCTGTGGTTTTTCAGCCATTTTAAAGGTCACACCGGTCTTACGTCCAAGTTTTTAGAGAGACAGATAGAATTGGGTTAAACAAACTCACAACAGGACGGGCTCACGGAACCCGGCAGGGTCTGTCTGAACTGAAGAACCATGCCTGTGAGACGGGGACACGTGGCTCCCCAAAACACCTTCCTGGATACCATCATCCGGAAATTCGAGGGACAAAGTAAGACTTAGATTTTTTTGTTGGTTTGTTTGTTTGACAGGCTCTAGGGCTACTTGCTGGTCCAGGTCTATCATTTGTGAATTTGGTGCTTCGAGTTGTCAAATGCATGAAATATGGTATTAAAACCCGCAACGAAAATAATGTGTTTGGGCTTCTGCTTTTTTAGCTTGAGTCGAAAGTTGAACTGCTGTAAGGAAAGCACAAATTAGCTGTATGCAGATTGCAGAAACCTTTCGTTTTGAAATTGATTGATTGAAATATTTATTAACAGTTTGTAGAATTTACAGTACATTTTAAGCACAAACTCAATACAAAGACTGTTAACTGTGAGTGGACGACCCAATTAAGCATTACACTTGTTTACAACAGGGTCCACATTGTTCAATTCATCAAAACATTTAGAGACTATACAAATAGACACTTCTATGTAGCTAAAGAACAGAACAGGAATTCATCATCGTTGAGGCTATTCAGAGGGAGCCCCTGTCATCATCACTGCTGCCGTGCCAACTAACTCAGTGAAGGACAAGGTGACAACACCTGACCTGACAGTATTCACCGCGGAAGGATGTCGTGACTCGTGGTGTGTGTGTGTGTGTGTGTGTGTGTGTACGTGTGTTTGAAGTTTGAAGTTAACAGTTTGCAGAATTTCAGTAGGCTACATTTCAAGCACAACTCAATACAAAAACTGTTAACTGTGAATGGACGAAACCATAATGCATTACACTTGTTTACAAGAGGGTCCACCGTTTTCAATTCATCATAGAGACGTACGAATTGGCTCTGATTCAGTATGAATGTACGAATATACACTTCTATATAGCCAAATACAGGAAATCATCATAAAGGAGGTAAAAAGGGGGAAAACATACAAGTGAGGGGAAAAATATTGGGAGGGGGGGGTCCAGATTTTACATGGACCAGTTTGGAATTGCAGCCGTCCGTATAGGTGCCCTTTGAGAGCGGTTTTGAAGGAGTCAAGGAATTCACATGTCTTAATGACAGTTGGTAGGTCGTTCCACATTTCTGTGGCATAGGAGCGAAATGAATTTAGTCCCTTGTTTGTGCCGAATCTGGGTTGCACATAGTTTGTTGAACTCCCTCTGGTGTTGTGGGTGTGGACTTAATTGACATTAAGAAAGTAATGTAATTAAGTAAAGTAATTAGACAGGTACATGGGTATCTTGTATTGAATCTTGTGGACCAGACCAGACCCATTGCAAGATGCTGTACTCTGTCGTCAACCCTAAGCCATTCCATCCTGTCAAAGTGGGCAGGGGTGAGGTGGGTTCGGGAGGTGAGACCCAGTAGTAGCCTGACCAGTTTGTTGATGATGTTGATGATGTGATCAAGATGTACTTCACCAAGTTAATGATTTTTTTTTAGGCAACACAGAATGGGGGGGACTTTTTTATTATTTTATAACAGCTCTAAGGTATATACGTAGGCCATATTGTGAGGTCCCTTTTCGTTCAGTTCAGTTCCCACGTCATGAGCACTACACATTCAATGCATTTTTTCATAGATAATACCCTTCTGGACTCTGGGTTAAAAGTTCTACTCATAATATCCTGCAGTATTTTGTCACAAGCCAGAAATGTATATAACCAAAAAACGAAAATCTTGTGCTGCTGTTTTTGCTTGTAAAATGTGTTATATTGATTTTGGCAACACAAAATCTTTCTCAAATGTCATAAATACATATACCTAACATCTGAAACAAGTACTGGTGCCTTAGTTTACTCATACGTTAATCTAGATCAGGGGTTTTCAACTGATTGTGAACCAGGGACCACCACCCTGACTAAGAATCAAGCTTAGTTGTGTTGGGAGGGTATATGGGCTAAGCTTGGCTAACACTTGCTAATGCTATGCAATATATATACATACCACTGTTTCTTAACAGATGGTCCACGGACTACTAGTGGTCCATGGCATAATAGGCCTGCAGGTGGTCCATGGGAAAATGTTTTAAAATATAAATAAAATGTCTTTGTTAGATGTATTAAAATATGTTTAAATAATACAGTATTTCAAAAGTCCATCAAATGTAAGAAAATATATGAATCGATAGCTAATAAACATATTGAAATTAAACATCAAATGTAAGAAAATATTTGAATCGATAGCTAATAAAAAATATTGAAATTAAACATCAAATGTAAGAAAATATTTGAGTATTAAAAAAAAACAGCCAAAATTCTCACCATGTCTCCCCCCTGCTCCGCTCCCTGCACTGGCTCCCGGTTGCTGCCCGCACAGAATACAAAACTCTGATGCTGGCATTCAAAGCAACCAAAGGTATGGCTCCCCCATATCTTACAAGCAGGATTTAACCCTACAAACCCTCCCGCGCACTCAAATCAGACAACGCAGGGAAGCTGGAAGTACCTTCACTAAAAACGCCGGGACAACGCTCCACACGTCCCAAACTCTTCTCCCTTCTGGCCCCAAAACTTGAATGGACTTCCCGTTGCAATCAGAACTGCAGCATCACTCCCAATCTTCCGCCGTAGTCTGAAAACCCACCTTTTCAGACTCCATCATGGCCCATAGCACTTACCCTACCCCCTTAGATAGCACTTTTTAGACTTAGATAGCATTTGAAACAGACTTATAGCATGTCATGTAGACAGCACAATAATTGCATTGTATGTAGTCATAGCACTTCATAGTACATATGTATAGCATAGTATAGTATACAGTATATGTATAGTTTATATGTATAGTGTCATTATGTTCTAGTTACGTTCTTAGCTTACGCATGTTTCATGATTGCATTTTATGTATGTGATGTATTCCCATGCCTTTTTGTTCTTGCTTAATGTAAGTCGACTGTTAAGGGCTTGATTACATTCATTGCACGATACTACATGCAACAAATTGTATCAAGCCATGGCATTATTTAACTGAAATATACGAGTGGTCCAGAGCCAAAAGATAAATCTTTTGAGAACCACTGATCTATTCCTATCCCACGGTTACACTTCTCTTACTTTATCCATCCTCCCATTAAACTCAGGTTAACTGATAGAGTACTGATAGAGCAGACAAATGGGCACATTTCCTACATTTCCTAATAATGATGACTCAATCAGGTAAGCTGGTAGACTGCACCCTTCTTGAGAACTCCCTTTTCTGTGGAATGTCTTAACCTCAGACTTCCCAGATAATATGACAGTAAAATGTTGAAAATGAGTGGTATTGGCCTTTGAGGTGCTGTGGTACCAAGAGCTGCATGCATAGTTGAGGAAACCTTGTACGAGGGCTCCTGTTAGGGTCTTCAAGGTGTTTTTGTTGACCATTGAGGAGATCCTGCATAGGAATCTTGTTCTTTGGTTGACTTTTTTGATTACCGGTACGTTGGTGGCCATTTTATCACCGGAAAGATTGCCTCTAGGATGGAACCTAGGTAGGTGATTTCATCTTATCGTGTGATAATATTGTCACCCACTCTAACCAAGAAGCCATCTGCCTTGCTGAGATTACTATTTGATCCAAAAAGAATGGATTCAGTCTTTCCCAGGTGTAAAGATAGTTTGTTATCAGCAAGCCAGGTGCAGATTCAGAGCTGAGGGCCTTTTCAACCTGCAGTTTGTTCCTGTCCGAGACCAGCAGTGCTGAGTCATCTGCAAACAGGAACAAGTTGCAGTCACAAGCTGATGTCATGTTGTTTAGATATATTAGGAACAGTAAAGGCCCTATTATGCTTCCTTGTGGAACGCCACAGCTCACTGGGATTGGGGGGGGGGGGCAGTTTTCCGTTCACCTCCACCATCTATTCTCTCCCCTCCAAGTAGGATTGCATCCAGCTCACTGATGCTATCAAAACAATTGCTTTTAGCTTGTTAACCAGTATGGAGTGGTTCACGGTGTCAAAAGCCTTTTGGAAGTCCAGCATGACCATGTCGCAGTATTTGCCAGCATCCACCTTGTGTTTGATGTGGTCACTCAAATAGAGCAGGCATGTGTCAGTGGAGTGGGATGTTCTGAAGCCGGATTGAAATTTGTACATACATTTTTTATACTTTTCATCCTGTTCATAGACAAGTTTTTCCATCACTTTCGAGATGGAGCTAAGAATAGAAATAGGGCGGTAGTTGCCGGGGTCTAATTTGCTCCCTTTCTTGTGCAGGGTGGTTACTTTGGCTAGTTTGAAATCTTGGGGGACCTGTCCCTGTTTGATGGAGAGGTTTATTATGTGGGTGATGCTTGGAGCTATAGGGGTGGGTGTGTGTGTGTGTGTGTGTGTGTGTGTGTGTGTGTGTGTGTGTGTGTGTGTGTGTGGGTCAGGATGTTGATTGGAAGATTTAACAGATTGTAGAATTACAGTACATTTCAAGCACAACTCAATGCAAAACTGTTAACTGTGGACGACACCATAAAGCATTACACTTGTTTACAATAGGGTCCACCGTGTTCAATTCATCATAACATTTATAGACGTACTAATCTGGCTGATAAAGTACTGTAGCTATAGCTACAATAAATGTATTATCTGGGAACAAGTGAAAAAACATACTGTTGCTGATATTTTCCCTTTACATCTACTAAATACATTATTGTCCCTGATTATCATACAGGTTCTAAATCGGAATAAATGAAAGTCAAACGCATGTTAAACTTAATAATTTAATCAAACTGACAAATGTTTTGCTCAGTGAACAATACTGTGTAGGTTGTGACATACAATACCAACATACTGTAGGCCTATTATTAGTAATGATGTCAGTTGTCTTGAAGCCTAATCGGCTTACTCAGCTGTAAAAGTTTTTGATGAAAGATGATGAAAACTAAAAGTACAGCCAAAGGTTGCGCTGTCCCGTTTCAAGGTGTGTTTTACAGCATGTGATTGCGGTCGGGTGGAAACTGGATACCAAGCATTGCGACACGTTCATTGTGAGCTTGTACATCTGCTATTTTCGCTACTTTTGTGAGACACTGATCAAGTAGGGCATTAATTCATGAGAAAAGTTGAAATATAGACATGCAAGGTTTCTATCTGACGAGATGATAAGCTGAAAGGAAATGGCTCCATTGCGATGGTTACTGATGTGACAGGAAATATAAGCCTACAGACGAATCAGGTTATGGACAGAGTCCAATGTGTAGTCTACAACTGAAACTATCAATTATTTTCTTAGTGATTCTAATTCTATCAATAAGCTATTTTTAAGTACTGTATGTGTTTTTTAGTTTGACTGTTTTACACGCGTAACCCGCATTTTAATCAACCCCCCTTCACTGCCGAGATTGTTGTATTACCTTTAGAGCATACACTGAATTATTTGGGCTTTTAATCTGCGGAAAAAGGTCCCTCGGTTTGTTGTGATCCGAACGTACCATCCACCATCTTGGTGCACCCGGAAGACGCACACAAGACTCGTCTCCATGAGGCGTTGTACCCCATTCATTTGCATTGGCCTCAATTTCCCAGAAGCCCTAGCAGCCCACAGCATGTGACGATTTCCGGTTTCGTCATCAAAACGAAAGCATCTAGTCTCTATCTCCGCGACGAAGACGGAGTTTCTTTTTATTTATTACAATACGGCGGATTAAACACATAAAACAAAAGGCGGGTATGTCGTATATAGCAACGACAGTAACCTGGAGTAATCCATTCCCGGCAGTAAAACTCATCAAATCAATGCGAAAAAATAATAATCAAATTGAGTTTTAATCGATAATCGCTATATGATTATCCACTTAAGCCCTATTTTAGACTTTGCTGTACCACAGTGTTATAGCTGATCTACAAGCTCATAATGCATCACATCATGATGCTTTATGAGCTTGTAGATTTGCTATTGGCAGTTTTGTTTTGTTTTATCGATAACCTTAACGAAATTGATTATTATAATCGATTAAATCAAAGTTTGACTAACTGTTGCACCCTTAGGGTCGTCCATAATAACAATAATAAGTGAGCTCCTGTGTCCTTGGCTGGTACCATAATTATGTGTGTCAGATAAATAAGGACATTTTCCATTCAGGTGCAGAGTGTCAACCAGGGAATAAAATTAGCACCTGCCAGGCACCAAATTTAGTATTTGGCGAATAAAACCTTGATTCTGTCAATCCTGTGAGACAGAGGTTTTGGCTCATTGATGTAAGTTGTAACATCGGACAGGCTGTGAGTCACTCTTTATCTTCTGACATTTCAACAGCTCACACTGTGTCATTAAAGGGGGTCTAATTATGCTGTTGCGTTTTTATTTTGGGAATCCATCCTCTAGGTACAGTAGATGTGCATGATTTGCTGTACACAAAAAATATTATTATTCATCATACATTATATACTATAGCCTATAGACTAATTCAGAAACGGGTATCATGGTCGCAGCTTACGTATTTCCTGTAGGCGGACTCGACATGGCTTGAGTAATGAGACGAAGCAGTGAAAGGTCTTACCTAATACCCAATCTTTCTGTTTTATGAACACAAGGCTGCTATATTTTATACTTCATACTAAGCATTTAAGAGGTATAAAGTACGGCAGCCTTGTGTTCATAAAACAGAAAGATTGGGTATTAGGTAAGACTGACGTTATGTATCTTTCAGGACCTTTCACTGCTTCGTCTCAACCATTTATCAATGGCTCTGCTCTCAGCCACCACGGTAGATATTTTGACATTCCGTTTATTTATTTTTTGGAATGTTGCCACAATGCCACTACTGTTGGAGCAGCCATAAACTACACAGGTGTTCTGATTTTCGATTATGAAATATTAAAATCGATTTCGGAGACCCTGATGATTAATCGGTAAAATCGATTAATCGGTGGCATCCCTAACAGGAAATACGTAAGCTGCGACCATGAGACCCGTTTCTGAATTCGTCTATACTGGCTGTTTTTGCCAGTGGTGGAAAGTAACTAAGTACATTTACTCAAGTACAGTTTTGAGGTATTTGTACTGTACTTTACTTGAATATTTCCAATTGCCAATACTTATTACAATACGTATTATTATTACAAAACATACATTACCTACTTCAGCCCTGTATACATTTCGCAAATAGCCGATCTACAAGGTCACAATGTGTCGCGATACATTTGAAAACTTGAAATGGGTACTTTAAGTACATTTTGATTCCAATACTTTTGTACTTTTGCTTAAGTGCATTTTGAATTCTGGACTTTTACTTGTAACGGATTATTTCTATTGCGTTATTGATACTTTTACTTAAAGGGAAATACCACTCATTTTCAACATTGAACTATGTCATTAATATACGGGGCTCAGGGCTCATGCAGCCCTCTTCCCTGCCTCAGTCAGCTTGCGATGGTCGCACCCTGTTTAGGACAAGACCCAACATTAGGACAAATCAAAGTTATCAAACGGCAAAAGTAGCCGATCTGCAGGAGGAAACGAGTAAACTTGTGGAGATTTTGTACAGCCTCCGTTGCATTACGTTGAGTGAGTGGTAATGTTTGATGTGACCTGGCCGTGTATCCATACAGCAGCAGCATAGCTACACATGTCTTTGTGATTAGTGGTACTAGCAATAACACTTGTGGAGTTGTGGTTTCACGTGAGGGTTTCAACACAACGATATGTTGTCGTCTTGAACTAACGAACGCGGCTGGATGTTTTGCACAGGTTGCATTTGGCGTTGTTTTAATGTTAAATGCTTTGTATTGTTAGCTCTCCTCTGTGACCCATTGTAGTGCTTTGAAAACACTGCTGTACTGTACTGTATGTCTCGTTGTGCTCTTTGTGCAGCTGCTGTTTCTCGCTTCACAACGCAGCAGGGAACACAACTGACCTACAAGCCCACAGCGCACAGCTGACAGTGTGAACAATTTATCAATGGCAATTTACTGTACAGTAGTAATATTTTTTTTTAATATATATATAATTATATTGTATATCCATTTGGGGCATAAACAATAAGTTGAAGGATCAAATTAAATCTGGTAATGATGTACCACGTTCACAACATTTCCATTTCCTAATACCTTTAAAAACATATTTTTTAAACATTTTGGACAAAACAGCCAAACCTTGAGGTGCCCAGATGTCCTATAGTGCCCACTGCCCACCTATCCTTTATCCAATTGTAGTTGCCAAACCAATAGGTTGTCTCTCTTGTAATTGACTTTTGTTCTCCCTTGCTACCTTATGCAAGATGCATGATGGACTACTGAAGGCTACATGCCTATAAGTGTCTTCCTCTGGGGTTTTTAACTTTAACACACTGCTATGGCTGTAAAGTCAAGCCCTACAGTAATAGTTTTGTAGTCTAGTAGTAGTAGTAGTGCCTTCGGCTCATACAGTATAGGATCCGTGCATAACTGTAGTCTAGTAGTAGTAGTAGCACTGATCTGTGCATAACTAGTCTTGGGTTTCTAGAAGGTGGAATACCTGTTTCCTGTTTCTTTTCATTTCACCCATAACTTTGTTTGGTTGGCTAATAAAAAAAATTGGATTCATACTTTGAACCAATGAAATGAATGTATGGGGAAAATTAACCGCATGAAAAGTAAACAAGTATGAACTACTACAGGTGTATTTTATTTACCTATAATATATTAAGATACTTTTATTTTTATTTTTTTATTCATTTAAATAAGTTCTGCATTTCATCTTTGAATATGATATGTATAATTATTTATCCAGTGTTAGTTCTTGACAGTAGCTATTAAAAATAATATTGCCCACATAATGGTTGTAAGAACGAAGATTGAATGAAGTGCCAAACACTCTTGACTGACATGCATGACTCATCATCCAGATTTAGAAACCAAAACCAAAATCTTAAAAAAAAAGTCAATATCTACAGAGCATACTATGGACCTGCTCATTATAACAGAGGAAGAGGAAGTTTGTCATCCTGTTACCAGTGTTGTGTCATTGACACTCATGGACAACTTGGATGTTATAACGAGAGACATGTTCTTAACCCATTTTGACCTGAGATCATATTCTAAAAATGTCTTCTACATCCTGAGAGTTTTCTGAAAAAGCTATGTTTCTATGTCAGTCGTTCTATTTTTCAAAAATAGCAGACCTACAAGCTCGTAGCGCGCCACTCGGTGGTGCGCTATGAGCTTGTACTGTAGATCTGCTATTTTTCAATAGCTAAAGCATAGCATAATGCTAACACCAAAAGGGGTTCCCGTCCAAAATGGTACATCATTCACATCCCTGTTGGGTGGTGTTGTGTATTTGTTCCATAAATGAACCACACCAACAGTCTAAATTAAACTCAGTTGTTGTTTCCCCTAAACGAGAGAACAACACTATAGTTGCTTGACCAACAGGACATGTACGTCGACGAACAGACACATAGGCACCCCCACAGCTGGCATTCTATATGGTAAAGAGCTATTCATTGATCTAGCATGCTGGAAGTGAGCAAATGGCCAGATGTCCTACTGTGCTTCCTTAGTGACCACTTGGTTTAGGGGGGTTGAGAATGAGAACCTGAGCCCTTCCCTTTGTTGTGTCTGCCGTTAGCCTACAGTATATAAGAAGTCAAAACTGTCAGCATTTTGTGTACGGTCGGGAGCCGAGGGGCTGGACCATGGTGGCTGATGCTGTCTCTCCCTCGCTGAACTCTGGAACTCTGAACTCTGAAAGATCTGCCTCTGCCTGTCTGCTGCTTCAGAACTTCTTCTCCGTTTTGCTGCTTCAGAACTTCTTCTCCGTTTTGCCTAAGTATTTAGTCTTTATGCGGTGGAGAGAATGCACTCTCCCTGGATAAAATATATCACAGTGGAATGTTGGAAACTAGAAAAAGTGCCCCTCTGGGCACAGGTCACCAGGGCAGGTCAAGTTGTGGCCTCCTGGTGGCGCTATAATAAGCCAATGTGAAAAGGGTGCCATTTCTTCTTATGCCTTGGATGGCAATTGGATGATTTGAGGCATTTTGTTCCAAAAATGTGTTTTTAAAAAATCCACCTGTTGGTGGCGCTATAACAGGCCAATGTGAAAAGGGTGGGATATATTCCTCAGCCTAGTAGGAACGTCTGTGAAAGATTTCGTGTAAATTGCACGCTGCGTTCATGATTTGAGGCTTTTTGTTCAAAACGGGCCAATCCTGTAAACTTTGAAAGCCAATGTTAGCCTATCAGGATGGAATATGAAATATCGGACAGATCTGTCTTGAGCACATGACTATAGAGATACTGTGTAACGATTTGCAGGATTCTTGGACAAATTATAGAGGAGTAATATAAATAAATATGTTCTACAAAAGTCGGCCTCCTGGTAGCGCTATAACAGACTGTTCTGGAAAATTTGGGGCAGAGGTTCATCGTTGGCATCTAGGGAGTGTGTGCAAAGTTTGGCATCGACCGGTTTAAGGCTGCCGGATAGAGATGATCCGATAATCGGCGAGCGATCGGCCATATCGGCCAATATTCACTCTGATCGGTAATCGGCATTTACACAATCTGTGATCAGCAATTTACCTGGTCTACCTTTAACTGGTCTTTTACACCATTTAAGTGGTATAAATGTCAATCAGATATATAGTATAACATCATTTTGCATTTTTGTGACAGGCCTAACATAACAATTTGCAACATTTCACAAGATCAGTATCGGCATCGGACCTATCGGTATCGGCCGATCATGAGCATATCTATTCATATTCACTGTAGGTAGATTTATTCATTGTTGATATAGGCCCTACTATACTTTTAAACTTATATTTATTGATGGACTGTACATACAGATTTCTTTCCAAAATCCTTTTATTCGATTTTCAACAAAAAACTAAATATCCCCAGGGGGAGTCACATACAGCCACTCACAAGAGATTTAAACTCACATCAGACTAGAGAGAAATTACAATTTAGATAAAAATAAAAACAATAAAGCAGTCAGACTCATCAGTGACGCATAAAAAATAATAATATATATATATATATATATATCATATATATATGACTTATTGTTTAAAAACAATAAGTCACTCAACTCGGAAAATGTTGTTCTATTTACAAGTGCACATTTTATTCATAATAAAATAGAAAACATTTAAAATGTAAAAAGTAAATACTTTCTACATTTATAAATGTCCTTCACCTTCATTCAGCAGAATGTATAACACAGAAAGTGCCGCTGACAAGCCATACAGTGATTATTTTATGTATTGATGTTGTTTGCTTCTAGCAAATTACTGTAGCTTTGCCTGAAATTGTAAGCAATCAGGTAATGTGTTTGGGAGATGGTGACAATTATCCTCAGCGGCTGTGAAAATAACAGTGATTTTTAATGGATATGGTTGAAAATAAACGCATATGGAATGATTATTATGCAAATCACCAGCTTAGGGTGACCATATTTTCCAACCCTCCAAAATGAGAACCTTAAAATGAACTGCACATTCATGCACATGCACACCGCACCATACTGTAGGTCTTTTCATCAGGATGTGGGCAATTACTTTAGCACAGCACATCGGTTACTGTGCCTTTAAACCCAAAACTGGGACAATCCCGAACAAACTTCTGGTCACTGAGCGACAGCGCCGTAAATTCTTATTTTTTCATTTTAAATACACCCATTGTCTGCTGTGAACTGTGTGCACAAGTTTTTTGTTTTCCGATTATCAATACAAGACAAACATTTCAATGATTGGTTACTTACAGTTTATGCTTCTGCTTATGCGTCCTATCTGCTCCGTGTAGCCGAAAATCCAATCCTCTGTGAAGTGGTGTAAACGAGCAAACACGGTGGCATAGCTATTGAATGAAATACTAAAACTATGAAATTATATTTGTTGCTTTCTTCTTTAGGAAAAGTAAACAAATGTACAGTAACTCCCCTAACTTCCCCTCACAACTGAAATAGCAGTCTCAGTCTGAGAGACTTAGTTAAAATCTTCCAAATTCTTGAACAGAGCAGTCAACCAACATCAGTGGGTGAATGGGCATGTAATTCTTGGGTATGTCACAGCTAGTCCAAGCCTTTCGTTAAGTAGATTTTCTATTTTTTTCATTCAACCTTTGGCATTCATTTCAGAAAATGATGCCGATGGGGATGGCATTTCATGCAGGTTAAATTAGGCTACTGAATATGTAACGCTCTTCGTGGTGCCAGCTGCCAGGTAACGAGGGGCGGTGGTGGCTCAGGGGTAGAGTGCCTGGATGGTAACCGTAAGGTTGCCAGTTCGAACCCGGGCTCCCCCAGAGTTACTGTCGAAGTGTCCTTGAGCAAGACACTGAACCCCTAATTGCTCCCGATGTGCTAGTTGGTGCCTTGCATGGTTTCCGCTGCCATCGGTGTATGAATGTGTGTGTGAATGGGTGAATGTAATGCACAATCTCTGTAAAGCGCCTTGGATAAAGGCACCATAAATGCACCATTTACCATTTAACTATAGCCTAAGCCTTTATGGTCAGTAGTGTGCATGACAGTCTCCTGTCTCTAAGCTACCTGCCAGATTTGTTGAAGCACTTTCCTCTTGTTTGTATAACATGGTAACCATATCAATTTAGCCTTAATGTCTGACTGTACCTGGTGCTGTTTACATCTATCTATAAATTCACCACGTCTCTGTACATCTATGTGTACGTACATGTGTAGGCCTATGTCTGTAATCCACGTAACTCAAGAACCGTTAGCCCCACCGGTTTCAAATTCGACATGCGCGTTCCACAACACCACACCACACGGGCACAGTGCTGTGCCCAGTGTCGGGTCGATCGGATATACCGTTGTCCAGAACCAGCACAAAAGCCTCTGCCCAGGCTCTGGACAGGGCAGAGGTTCTGGACATCTCCATGTATGGAGCTGGTCTGTTCTGACCTCACAATAATGTTCTGACATCTGCATATACTCCGTATTTGGACATGCCTGACAAATAACTCCATATATGGGCATAAAAGGGACACAGACATAATAACTGTGTGGGGCATGCTTTTCCAACTTGCATCGTTCCAAGTAGTTTCTGATTAATAAAGAATTCAATCAATCCAAAAACCTAGAGATTGTGCCTGCCCCATTAGTCCATCCATAGGCTTCTCAGCGCTTCTGTCTCTCCACTGACTCACATGCGATGTGACTCTTCTTTAATTAAATGGACAGAATGAGTCCCTCTGCAATGAGATACTGTATGCAGAGGGACAGCAACAGAAATCAAATTTATTTGATTTCTCTAATTGGAAATTAATGTTCTGTCTGAAATGTACTTAATGTTGCAAGCAGCTTAACAAAGCCTTCCGTAAGAAAGGACCACAATAATCCCCTGAGGCTTTATTGTGTACAAAATACAAATACCTACCTACAGGCATAGATGGAGAATCTGAGCAGCAGAAGCGGTGCGTAGTTCGCTATGCCACATTTTGTGATGAAAAGATCAGAGCTGAGCCAGAAGACAAAGTTCTCAAACTACTAGTTAGTCGTCACACCTACTCTCACCTATTGTCATGCAGTGTTAGTCCTGAAGGAAAGAAAAGCTTAGTCATCCGGGAGAGAGTGGGAGTAGAGCTGCTGCTCGTTTACGTGACAAGGAGACAATTTGGGCATTTAGTTTGGATGCCTCCTGGGCGTCTCCCTAGGGAGGAGGCCTCGGGGGAGACCAAGGACCAGATGGGGGATGTCCACACTGGAGAAGTGGACAAAGATGGATGAATGCATGTTTATGCATATGCATTTTGTCAATGAAGATGGCAATCAAGTCCATTTCTGCCAAACCGTATAGTGTTTATAGAACAAACAGTGATTTTCCATGACCTTTACACAACTTATCATGTTTGATAAGTCATAGGAAAGCATTTGATTCCGTTTAAGAATTTGAAATCAGAGCAACATTGACTTAAAATATCAGATAACAACTGTGAATCCAGATTTTATATCATTATCGAGATATTATTCATATTATAAACGTCAAACCTTTTATGACCGAGGAGAGGATAAAATGTAAACAAATGTCAAATTGAACAAAATAAATCAATTCATTGGAAAATGTATGATATGGCTGAAGCTGTGAATTGACTGACATACAGTACAGTACAGTATATTGACACCTGTGTGGTCCTTTTCAAACAAATTCAACCTTTTTCTTCTTCCTCTCTCCCACCGCTCCTCTCCCCTCATTTCCCTTGTTCCTTCTCTCCTACCCACGGCAGACCGGAAGTTCATCATCGCCAACGCGCGCGTGGAGAACTGCGCCATCATATTCTGTAACGACGCCTTCTGCGGGATGTGCGGCTACACGCGTGCTGAGGTGGTGCAGAAGTCGTGCACCTGCAGCTTCCTGTACGGCCCCCACACTCGACGGCCGGCCGTGGCCCAGATGGCCAAGGCCCTGCTGGGTTCTGAGGAGAGGAGGGTGGAGATATCCCTGTACACCAAAGACGGTATGGCCTGTTTGACTGCTTTCTGTGCGTGTCAAGAATGATTCCAATGATCCATGTTAGATTTTTTTGTTTTTGTACGATTGTGGAATGAGACAGGAAGTGCAGGGAAAGTATAGTTGACCACATGCAACCCAGGTCCTGAGCTAGGAATACAATCTGCTGCTATCCTACTGCCCCCTGCTATAACAGGGTCAATACAATAACTGGTGAAGTCTCCAGTGATTCCCCATCTCCATCTAATTGAGCTGGTGTTGGTGGTGAGTGGAGTTGGATCTATGATGACCATTAGGTTTGTGAGGGTGGAATTTGTTTTGCTTCTCTCATTAGATTGGACTTTTCAGAAGATTAGACTCTTCACATGTTTTGTACCATAATCGGGTCCCTGAGGATTGCAAGGCAAACTGACAGAGATGTCTAATTTGTTCTACTTGTAATTCTGACATGTAATTTGTTCCAATTATTGCTGCACTGGGTCACCCACCTAACCCCCACCCTGCCATACCCCCATCGAGACTCACCTAGACCAGGCCAACACCCAAGATGCATCTGGAAGACTTGTTTACTTATTAAGCAGAATGTATTGAATGATTTAATTCAGATTATTATAAGGGCATTTTTATTTCTATGCCAGTTAAGATTGAGATTAACAGGATGAAGGGTTGTTGATGGCTGCAAACTGGCTTTAAACAGAAATAAAGCCATATTGATATGCTGAATGCTTGATGACACAGACAGTAGTCCACTGGACAAATAGCAATCCCCTAACCACTCAAACTTTTAGTTATGACTGTAATGATGAATTGAATAATTGATCAGTCGATCAACAGAACATCTCTTCAGACGAGCCCTCCATCGGAACCTCCAGTCATCCCGGTTCTCCATACATATTGCCAGCTCTTTGGTACTTTGCGCTCCTGCATATTTCTTAAGTATGTCCACGTAAGTTAATGTGGGACGTCCTCGTGACTGGTGCCTGCGTGTCGGTTCCCACAGCACAGACTTGCTGGCTGGCAGTTCTTGATGTCTTTGGCAGTGTCCTTCAGACTTCAGACTGCAGCAGAGTTAGTTTCAAGGTATTTGCTGCCATATAGCATACACAGTACAGTAGGAGTATCACCTGAGTTACATTTTGGTAGCTAAATTAATGGTTTAACAAATGGATCATGTAAAAATTGCAAAAGAAAATACAACTTTTGGATCCTTGTCTTTGTTCCATATTATAAAATGCAAATTACTTTTTTTTTTAAACATTTATTTTTATTATTTTCTTTTTTGAGAGTAAGCAGGTTCTCTCGGGCACCACAGTACAATATAATTGTTACATTTCAATTGTTAACATTCAGAATGCAACGAGTCATCCAGTCCAAATAGATTGATGTCCTATGAGATGGCTCTCAAAACGATCATTCACTTTGGCAGTCTGTTTTTCGCTCATTGATATTCTGTTGATTCATTACCATTAATATTTTCATGAATATAATCAGACCTTCATATGTGCAAGAAAATAGTACCAACAATAGCATTAACTAACATTACAGCAACAACGACATAGCAACACAAAAGAAAATCAAGGGATAAAATAAATAAATAATATATATACATATATATACACATACATACATACATAAAATAAATAAAACACCTACGTAGTATGCCATTATTAGTATGTCTTCACACAGGTTGAAGGTCATTACACACTGGCGAATTAGCGACGCGATATATTCGTGCGAATAATTCGCATTTAAAAATAAACTATTGAAGTCCATGCAAGCTTCCACATCAGTGGCGAATGTGCGAATGTGCGAAAATGCGACCGTTTTCGCTTTTATTTGTTCGCTCTGGTGTCGTATTTAGCAGAGATTCGCAGGCGAACTGCAACATGCAATATTTCGCATTTTCAGATCGCTTATTCGCATCGCGTCGCTAATTCGCCAGTGTGTAATGACCTTTAGTCTCACATAATTTCCTTTCTCACACGTAGTCAGACACAAAAAACATATAAACGAAGACAGGACTTCCAGCTCGAGGTTTCTTTCATAAAGCAATACCTCATGAGTAATCCCCTGGGTCCCAGGAGGCCCTTCCAACACTAACTATCTGCTAAAAAAAGCAGAAACTAGTGTACAGTGATATGACTGTCGAGCCCCAGCCTGGTCTCCCAGACAGCAGGTCTGTATTAACATTGAATATCTGAGTATAAAACAACCTATCAGACACGTATTTAGTATTCAGTCCAGTACATGTCCAAACAAAGGTAGTACTATAGAAAGGGGAAAATAAAATACAAAAAACAAAGGTGAACGTTTTTCAGGTCTTATGTCCTATTCTGAGATCAAAGATACCTCCCAATACTTCGCCATCGTAATTAATCAGCTTTATGAGTTACGGTGATGTCATCTGGTGGCGGTGGAGGGTTTGGTGGTGGGGGAGATGCGGTGCGGCGGAATTCCTGGAGCCTCCGTGTTGCCCTTCGTAGTGCATCTCGGTCAAGTGGTGTCCTCTTCCCCGCCTCCACCCAGGATGATTCCCTCAGCTTCGCCAGGTTATCTACGGTGGTAGTTGTAGGGGTGGAGGTAGTAGTGGGTCAAAGGTTTTCCTCTTCCTCAGTGCTCATGATCCCCCTCTTCTTCAAATCCTCTCTTGCTTCCTCCATGCTGTTGTAAGTGGTGCTGGTTCCCACGGGGCGACCAGCCCCATCGTAGAACACACGTAGTTTTGTCAAGGGCGGGGGGGGGGGGGGTGGTGGAAGGCGATTCCTTTATTTTTAAGGAGCATGCGAATCGGGGCATATGAGGGCAAATTACTGTTTTTGACTGACGGATAAACACATATTCTTTGAATGAATTAATGAATGAATAGTTTATTTCGATCTTTCAGAGAGGGAGACATTGCACAAACAGTTTACTTTTTCTTTTGTGATCGAAAAGGCATAGGCAGAAGCTTAAAGCTTATTAGTGCCTATCCTTATCTCAACGTATTCCAAAATACTGTTGAAGATATGCATAACAAACAACATATAAATTCCAGTTTCAAGTTGTCTGTTCAGACTTGTGATGAGCATTTATCATAATTTTGTACTTTTTTACTTTTTTACCATCCTTTTATTGTGTAGAATAACCATCCGAAAAGTAGTCAAAGTGTCTTTCTTCAAAAAATATGAATTGATGTGGTCTATACAGGGAGGACGAAATAAAAATTCATCTATCAGAGAGTCTCTGAGCAGTGAAGATGTGGTGTGAATGGTCAAGCATAGAGATCCTCGAAAAATGGGAAAATGGTACTCTAAGAATGAGTAAAAATGAAACTAGAAAATTGTGCTTCTCAGACTGTACAAATGTATCCATATTGTATATCCACTCATGGATGATAGAATTGATGTATTGATGTATGCGCATATATATCTAGTATTATCTATTAGAAGAGATGGGTGCACTTTCACAACACTTGGTGGTAATGACCAGCAGAGTTGGGGTCCGTTACTCATAAAAGTAATACACATTACTTTATTACTCCCTGGAGAAAGTAACTAGTTACATTACTCGTTACATTACTTTTGCGTTACTCCATAACATCGCCTGTCGCATTGTCACATAATTTACCACTTAACAAATCTTTATAATCCTAATAAGGAGGACATAAACAAGATATTTTTTTATGCTCTTTACCAGGTTGTGGAGGAATAAAACAAAATGGGCCTTTCCAAAACGGTCTAGTGCAGTGGTTATCTTGACCTTGTAAAACTTTTTCTATGCAAACTTCTAATCAATTCTTCAATCAATCAAATCAAATATATTCAAATAAAAATAATGAGACTGAGAGGAATCAGTAGCCTATATGTTCACAGTGCTTTAGGATCCCTTTCTTTATGATGTGGAGTTCCCTGCTCCATGCTCATTAAATGTAGTTTTTCATGTCGGCATATTTGGTTTATTCATCTCTGCATTAACTAACTAGTGATTGTGACTCTGAGAGCACACATTCTACAACAAACAAAACGACCCTCCCAGCTGGCAGTGTTGCCAGGTTTTGGAAGAGAAACAAGCAGCCATGTCTATGAAAACAAGCCCAAAAGAAGCCTGACTAGGCTATTATAAAACAAGCCCAAAGTCGCTTATAATAAGCGGACATGGCAACACCCCAACGTCTGCTCCGTCTCTGTGACAGTGGGAGACTGGCTCGCTGTGTGGAGCAGAGCAGTGCTGCTGCAGAGATTTTAATACCGAGACGACGTAAATGACAGTTATGACAAAAGCACTGTAGGCTATATCACAAAGAAAACGGACAATGATGTGTCCGGCCAGAGGTTGAGGTGGGAGGAGGACAGGTGGGTCTAAAACCGGACGTCTGGCCACCCTACGAGTCCACGACAGTAACGAAAAGTGCTGTGCTGCTGCTGATCTGACACCGGTTTGACATGTTCTAGTCCGCGACTCCAGCGCACCATTACTGTTCATGTTCAACTCATCTCCGTTGTGTGCATTATTCTCCAAGTCCAAAGCAACACTGCTGAAAGCAGCCACATGACGCGATTAAGTAACGAGTAACTGCAGCGCTGCAGCGACCAGTAACTGTAGCTGTGATTATCAATTTTGGAGGAGTAGTGTCGTTATATTACTCGTTACCGACCAAAGTAGTGTCGTTACAGTAACGAAATATTCCGTTACTCGTTACACCCAACTCTGATGACCAGTGGGCTGCCCCGATGACATGATTATGAAAATGCCAATTGTCTTTGCCTCACAATATCACTCGACAGTTAAGGATTAAGAAGTGCCCTGATATCCCATACTATATGATACTGTGAGATCATGAAGTATTGAAGCTAACCAAGATGAGAGCATAAGCATAAAGGAGAGACGTGAATGTCACTGAAGGTAAATCCAGGCATCGGCTTACAGGGAATGGGATACTGCATATATCCACATCTCAATACCGCATTTCCTGATCTTTATTTTGGTCTCTGAGCTACTAGCATGTCACACAGAAATACAGGCACGCACGCACACGCGCGCACACACACACACACACACACACACACACACACACACACACACACACACACACACACACACACACTTAACCACAAATGGATACAGTGCACAGTCTGCAGACACATACACAACCACACAAACATAGGATGAAACAGTGAGCAGATACACAACTTAGCCTGATGGTATTGACTCACGCACACTCACATGTGCGCACACTGTCACACGGTCACGGTAGTAAATCTGGGCAGAGAGGTAATGTACATAAAGCTGAGTTAATCTTCACTGAAATATGAGATGAGAGATGAATGAATATAATGTGTGCGTGTGCCTCTTCAGCAGAAAGTACAGCAGAATTAGTCATGGCAGAGGAGAAATGGAGAGGGGAGAGACATGCATGACTGGACGCAAAGGATGCTTTTTACATTTCATTCTTCTGCTTCCACATTACATTTTTCTACAACCTGTTATTCCTCCATTCTCTCTATTCTCCTTTTTCACAGTCACTGTCTCACTCTCTACCCTCCTGTCTAATGGCCGATTCATACTCCTGTTTTACAGCCGAATAAAAGTCGGTTCGGCGCTGTAGAGCCTACAATGTGACGTCATTTGAGGTTCGGGGGGGGGGGGGGGGGCAGGTACCGTCCTAAAGTCGGCTCTTCGGTGCTACTGAAAATTTGTGACGAGCCAAAATCATTTCGGCACTACAGCGCCGAAACAGCGGTAAAATAGGAGTATGAATCGGCCCTAACTCTCTACCCTCCTGTCTCACTCTCTACCCTCCTGTCTAGAGTCCTGTCTCACTCTCTACCCTTCTGTCTCACTCTCTACCCTTCTGTCTAGAGTCCTGTCTCACTCTCTACCCTCCTGTCTCACTCTACCCTCCTGCCTAGAGTCCTGTCTCACTCTCTACCCTTCTGTCTCACTCTCTACCCTTCTGTCTAGAGTCCTGTCTCACTCTCTACCCTCCTGTCTCACTCGCTAACCTTCTGTCTCACTCTACCCTTCTGTCTAGAGTCCTGTCTCACTCTCTACCCTCCTGTCTCACTCTCTAACCTTCTGTCTCACTCTCTACCCTTCTGTCTAGAGTCCTGTCTCACTCTCTACCCTTCTGTCTAGAGTTACAGGGAAGAAGTTGCTGCTCACAAAGAGCTGCAGGGAAGACACCTCAAACGCTTGTATGTGTGCCATGGACAAACTTTGGAGCTCAGATCTGAAAAGAATAAGTAACTGCACTGCTGCAGATATTTTGGGACCTTGTCCTGTTTGAGTGAAGGCCAGCCATGGGTCTATATTTGGCTAGAATTGAAAGGAGCCAATAATCAGTTTCAGGGGGAACTGCTCAGGAGTCAGGACTAAATCCTGTTAAACCGTATCATGGGGTGAGGGTATGGGGGGCTGGCTAATGCCAAGGCTTTGATACTTAATTAGCTACTGAAACTATTTTGCAGTGGCACTTTCATGGTGCTCTTAATGCGCACTTAAAGAGGGATTGCCCTCCCATATTGGTCCTTGAATATGGGTCACGCTGCACATTTCTGGTGTGTCCCTCTGAATGTTTATTATAAAGGAGTATTCCAATGTATTGGAGTACATTTAAATAATGTATGAAGCAGTGGGATGAGACGGGGTGGGGGAGCTGCAGAGGAAAATCATAGAGGAGTATTGCATAGGTTAATGTACTGGATGGTGACTTATAAATAATAAGTAATAATAATAAGTCAAATTGAGGTGCTAGTGCTACAGTAATGCAGTGAACTGGTGTTTATGTATTTGTGGGTAACTAAAGGTATACATTTAGTTTCAGTCTTATTCGGTCTGGTTCCAAGACTGAATGAATTCTTCTCTGAGCTAAAGTTGTTGACTTTCCCCCCAGAGTACAGGCCATGTCCCTGTACAACATATTGAATGTACTGGTGACTTTAACAAGTGTAACATTGGCGGTGGCTCAGGGGTAGAGTGGCTGGATGGCTAACCGCAAGGTTGCCAGTTCAAACCCGGGCTCCCCCAGAGTTGGTGTCGAAGTGTCCTTGAGCATGACACTGAACCCTAATTGCTCCTGATGTGCTGGTTGGTTCTTGCATGGTTTCTGCCGCCATCAGGAAAGACTTTCTGGAATATCACTATCAAGAAGTTAGTTTTCCCCTGTCTCTTGCAGAAACGTTGCTTTTCTCTGTCTCAACCCTCCCATATTGGGTTGAGACCATAGACTGTAAAAAATATGGACAAAGCGTTCCCTGGGTCTAACATGGACGTAAAATGAAGCCTGTAATTCTATGGTAATTCCTGATGTAAATCGCCATATTTCTAGATCCGTTTTGGCCCAGCTGGCCATTGGCTGGCTCCGTTTTGGCCCAGCTGGCCATTGGCTGGTCCAGACAACGAGGCGGGACTTCCCCCCTTCTTCTAGTACCAACTCTGAGTCTGCTTTCCTACTCTTGCTGTTCTGTGGGTCTGTTGCCATGAATTATGCAAGGAACGGCAGGCACTCCACTGTATGTGTATGTATGCCTTTGAAGATTGGCTTGTCACAGATGATTTTAGTAACTGAATTTCGTCACATGCCACACCTGCTTTCACAGAGAGGCAATCTTAAGGCCAGTTTTCCATATTCATTTTAATGCTTTAGAGAAAAGCAGAGTGCCAACAGGATTCTCATATGCTTCAAAACATCATTAACAACAAAAAATAAACGTGATTTTGGGTGGAGTGCGTCTTTAAAAGTGGTTAGATTGATAGATTTCATTGTACCCGTAGATCACAGATTACTCTGAAAACGTGCAAAACCTGTCAGTCCATCACGCCTCGTGACACGTCACGCCACCATATATGGCCATCAGTCCATCACGCCTTGTGACACGTCACGCCACCATATATGGCCATCAGTCCATCACGCCTTGTGACACGTCACGCCACCATATATGGCCATCAGTCCATCACGCCTCGTGACACGTCACGCCTCCATATATGCAGTCTGCCCAGCAGTCTGCCGTCAACCATGCGGATGTGTGCACGCTTCTCGCCATCAGGGCGGCTTAATGACCATTTGCGCCTGTCGTAGACATGCGCAGAGCAAGTTCAGTCAGGGAACCTCAGTCAGCGCGCCGGCCGTTAATTGGGCCACCGCAGCATCAGGCTCTCATCCACATTATTCACTCACTCAATCACACGCTCACCCCTTCTCATACCGGCTACTTTAACTGAAGGTTTTGCATTCCTCCTCCTGCTTGCTTGCTTGCTGCTGCTTTACTGTGCGCTGCTGTATACAAAGTGCTCACCCAGCTACCACCTGTCGTTTTGGATCTACTGTTTAGGTACGGGGGATTCAGAGTCCCTATGGTCGGGACTGATGCGCTTGACCGGAGTACCTAAAAAGCAGATCCAATACATCGCCAAACCATAATAAATATATTGCATTGATTATCTTATATTCAATAAATATATATATTACATCCTCCTTGAGTTGTCTGACTGAACTGCTTTTTAGTCAGTTAAACTTATGAACCCTATTGGCATCATTGCATGTTTGCAATGCATATCCTATGGGTTGAATTGGTCCTCATAAATCAGCTTCTATACACTGGGACAATGGCAGAAAATAATATTAGTTTATCTACCTATTTCTACCCACTTAATCCTGTTTATGTAACGGTCCATCTATCAGCTCTTCTCATATACAGTAGGATATTAAAGTGTCCATTTTAACATGGACCGCATTGTGACACTTCAGTCCATCCCGGGTCCTGTCACTCACCTCTGTCATTTCTCTGTCACTCACGTCTGTCATTATTGTGTGTGCGTGTGTGTGTGTGTGTGTGTGTGTGTGTGTGTGCATGCATGCGTGCATGCGTGTGTTCTTCTCCTGCATTTATTGCTTTAGCCACAGAGTCGGACGCGGGTCAAAGGGTCAGGGGTATACAACATCCACAGATTAAAGATACGGTATCCTGGCTCTCCGGGGCAAAGCGATTACTGATGCAGTATAGCAAGAGAAACGGAAGGTGAACCCATCAGAGAGAGAGAGCTGCTTCTATGTTGGGAGTGACTGGATTTTTGCTGACTTTAGCACCTCCAGCCTAGCGCCTCAAGCTTGCTTCTGTTTTTCATTACATTTTTTCATAAGGCTTGGAATGAGATTATTAGGTGAAATAGTGCTTATAAAGGTATGGATATAGTGATGATTTTACTGACCATTCATAGATGATCCATGGGTGTCCATGAATCCCAGGGTACAGAAATAGATACATGGGAATCGGGAGACGGAACACTGCTTTTCTAAGCAGGACACGGCAGTGAACCCACGGACGTTTGATTTGAGTGAGTTGAGTTGTGTTGACTGTGACCATCCAACCGTCCAGTCCACAGCAAATGGTGTACCAGTAGAGTGATATCAGCAGTGGCTCCAATGTGTTTCACCCATTAATAAGTCCTGAGGCCGATTCTACAAATGCCTTCTAAATCTGTATAGTGGGCGTGTCAAGGAACCTCAAATTGATATGTGGCCATGGACCCCCATCGGAAAATGTTTTGTGCCAGGGACCCCCCAGAATAGAACATTCTAGAACACAAGATCTTTCTAATGTTCGAAAATAGAAGATGTACAAGCTCTTAGCGCAGCACAACGTGATGCGCTGTGAGCTTGTATATCTGCTATTTTTGAGAAACACTGTTCTAGAACCACTGTTCTAATAGTTTTCTGAAATAGTATGTTGCTGTATTATACGTATATAGCTCAAATCTAAAATGACACAGAGTTCATTGTAGATGATCCCACTTCAGACATTGGATATGTATTGTGGATAATGGAGTAGCAGTTCCAAAATACATTATGTGACCTAATACTTTCTGAGTATGAATACATTGTGTGACTTTGGAGTATGAATACATTGTGTGACTTCCCTAGTGCGAGTGATCGAGGGTTGCTAGTACTGTGACGTAAGTCGGGACTTGATCACCCCGGCTGGGTCACCTGAGTGAGGGGTATGATGTTGCCAGACCTGAAACCCCGATGACTTTGGGATACATCACTGAGGATACGTCCCAGGTGCATCCATGCAATGTTTTTTAGTTATAGTTATTCTATTTATTTATTAAAATACACCAGAGTAAGGCCAAGTGTGGACAAGGACGGACACATGCACACCGCACAGACAAACAGTCTGGTGAGACGTAGGAGGACACTAGGAAGGAGGCAAACCATAGTCCTAGAGACCTCAGTGCCTGCTATCCCCCAAGAACACACAAGGCAGAGAGAGCTTCCTGTTAGTTCTGGCAGGAGAGAAAGGACAGTGGGCGGGTCCGCTGGGGGGGTGCCCTGGGCGCGGCGGCCGCTGGGGTGTGGCCAGCGCTGGTTTGCTGCACCTGGCCGGTAGGTTTCGAACCGCAGCCTGTTGGCCGGGTGTGGCCTTCCCTCCCGGTGCTGGTTGCACCTCGGTGATGGCTGCGCGCGGGGCGCCCCTCCGTGGACTTGTCTATAGCTGGAAGCCTGGAGGAGAGGAGCAGTGACTTGGCCAATCACTGCTGACCCGCCAACTGGAGAGTGTAGTGGTTGAGGGTTGACCACCTGATGACCTCTCTTCCAGGCCAAGACATCCATTAGAAATGGATTATATTCGCATCTTTGATGTATTTACAAACAAAATAGTTATCACTTATAGTGACTCATAGGAATAGACTATGTGACAACCAGGTATAGTCTGGTGACCACCGGAGAGACTGGTGACAGCCGGAATGTAGACAGCACCCAGGTGAGCAGTATGGGTTAGCGCCCCAGCCTGTGTCCTCCGCGAGAAGGAAGCCCAACAAACCCTCGGTGAGGCCTTTAGGAGGGCCATTATGTGTGGTGCTGGGAGTCTGGTGCAACCCACAGAGCCTAGTCCTTCCACGTGCCAGAATCTGGTTCTCCCAGTCCTGGCAGAGTAGTTCCGGAGCAATGGATTGTGTGGCCTTGGTCTTTCCCTAGTGGGACTGATCGAGGGTTGCTACTGGGACATAAGTCGGGACTTGATCACCCCGGCTGGGTCACCTGAGTGAGGGGTATGATGTTGCCAGACCCGAAACCCAGATGACCGTGTGATATAACATCACTGAGGATACGTCCCAGGTGCATCCATGCGATGTTTTTTAGTTATTGTGTGCAGCACTAACCCAAATCATGACAAATACTCAATACTAGAAACCCTCAAATGGTACTGCATTAACATATAACAGGCTTAACAGATGGTTATAATGATCTCCTGAATTGAGTACTGACACAATTTCACACAATTTAGTGTTTTAAAGGAAACATCGTTTAAAAAAAAAGCATCAACACTAAATAATGGCCCTCAAACAGAACTATACAAAATAAAACAAAAAATAAAGTATGTATCTTGTCGGGTCTTGATAGCGTAATGGCTGATCTATAAGCTCACAACATGAACTTGCAACGTGCCCTCCACTGTGGAACTACTAGACCAAATGTTATGTAACATAACATTCTGGTGTAGTAGTTCCACTATAACTTATGTTATAATGTAAACTGTAATAATTATCCATGGTCCACTAATGGGTATCTTTCTGGCCAACTGTACTGTACAGTAAATACTGAGCTGCCACTGGACACCCCACATTGCAATTTGCAGTTTTTTCCACTTTTGAATGAGCTGATCAGTGGCCACTACAGCATACACTACAGAGTACTGACACATGATACCTTATCCATACCGTAAACACATTTTTGGTTTTGGTTTCAAATCATTAATGGTTGAATATTCTGGATTGCTCACAATGGTGTTTTGCAGTGTGTAGCTTTAGTTCAATGAAATGTGGTTTCTGTCAATTTTGGAATCTATTAAAAAGTCAATATGTTAAATTTGGAATTTCCGTTACAAGCTAATGAAGGCTAGTGAAAGATATTCCCTGCCATTTTGTTCAAATTCAAATTGAATGCATTCTAAACAATTAAGCTAAGTTAGGCAAAATGTGCTCTAATGAAAGTGTTTTCTGAAATTCATAAAGCCTGATGATCCAAAGTAGTGGTAAGGTATTTTTAATATTTTCATAATTCATGTTCTTGGAGTGCTGTCTTTGACTAAAGCAGAACATCCAAGCTTTTGGAAAACGGAGCAAGCAGACTTGTCTCAATTATAATCAAAGGTAACAGGAATAATAATATTATGTAAAATGCAATAGCTAAATGTTTTAAATTGAGGCCATGTCTTTGGCAAACAGAGGAAGCTCATCTAGCTGTCTTTTATTTAGAATCGAAGTAGTTTAATTAGAATCGAAGGCATCAGGAAGGAAGAGTCCAAAGTCACACTACGTATCAGAAAGTATTAGGTCACATAATATGGGCAACGACTGTTTTCAGGTATTGCTTAATTCTTACATGCGCTGGACATGATCAGCAGTGGAAAGAGGAAGGTGCTGGAGCAATCTGTGTTATTCTAAAACAGTTTTAATAAACATGGTTAATATGACATTATGGTATTAGTGTTATTTCTTCATTCAGAGCATGCCAACACATTACACGGCATAAGAGAGGTGATGAAGCAATTGGTGTAAATGTATGACAGCTAATTTCAATAAACATGGTTATGACATGGCATTGTAGACACTACGTGGAAGTGTAGGTTCTGCCATAGTAGAAAGGGCTGTGACGGCAAGCATGTTTATGTATCGAGCACTGATCCATTTCCGGTTGCTGGAGCGGAATGCCGTAGCCGTCGTTGCTTAAAGTCCCTAATGTATGTTAGAGGAACTGCTACTCCATTATCCCCACTACATAACCAATGTCTGAAGTGGGATCATCTACAATGAACTCCCCAGTCTCCAGTGACACCTACTGTAGCAGCCCCACGCATGACCTGCTCAACTGAAATCAGTTGGATGGAAAAACATCTTGATTTTGGAGCCTGTGTGTGTGTATATAAAAAGTAAAAACTACTTTGATGGGGCCTGCTCCCTTGGGTCGCACAGCAATTACACTCTCTCGGTCTCTCCCTACGACCCAACGGTTTTCACACACACACACACACACACACACACACACACACACACACACACACACACACACACACACACACACACACACACACTAAAGTCAAATACCCAAGGGTCTTTATTAGTATAGCTCAGAAATATGTCTCCTTGATTTACTTGACCATTATGACTTTCAGCTCCCTCATTAATATGCGCACACACATAAACACGCACACACACAAAACACACACATAGGGTGTTCGGAACTATTGAGTGTGTTGTAATTAATCTAGTGAATCTCTGTATCAGACAGGTCAACTGAGTGAAAAGGCTTCAGTTACAGTACTGCCCTTCTAGATCGTGATTCGTGACACATACAGTATACACACCATCTCTCTCTCTCTCTCTCTCTCTCTCTCTATCTCTTTCTCTTTCTCTCTCTCTTTGTTTCTCTCAAGACAAATGTTTTACTCTCTCTCACACACACACACACACACACACACACACACACACACACACACACACTACACAAAGCACTATTACAAACATTCAGACACACAAATCAGCAAGGTAGATCTCATAGATTGCGCTGAGGTTAAAGGGGAGTTTTTCTGTGACCTCACACTGCCTTAATTAGCCTGAGGCTTTGCCTTATTGATTTATCTCTCCCATTGCGCTCCCCTGTCCCTGTTGTCTTTGGCTTTGTCTGCTGATTTTAATGTACCTCTGAATGTTTGCCAGCTCTGGCTCTGGTCGGTTAAATTGTCAGGTCACAGTAACATATGTGGTCTGCAGACACACACACACAGATGTGTTCCATGATAAAGAAATATAATCTAACGATTTTTGGAATCCACCTGCCACTGTGGCTATAGGGAAGAAAAGGACTCGGTGATGGACAGAACAAAACAATAAAAAAAAATAGATACGATAGAGAATTGACAGTGTTATTTATTGATTGGTTATGGTATTGATCTGCCCAACTTTATTCTACCTCTTTGTCTTTGACAAGTGGGAGTGTCACTGGTCAAGTAAACCACCGTGAGTTTGGGGCCTCTTCTTGCATTCCAAAAGAACTTGATTGATTTGTATTGATTGTTCTAAGGATGGCTACAGCTGTGTCAGACGATCTGTCCAAGAGCTTGGGCACAAAGTAAGATATCTCAAAAATGAGTCATGGAATGCTCCGTCATCTTGCCATCTCAACTGATTTCAGTTGAGATGTTTAAGACCTGAGACCACATTCAGTTTTCTGAAAAACCTATGTTTCTATATCCGTGGTTCTCAAACTATTTCATGTCACGGACCCCCAAATTTCTATGTTCGGCCGCCGACCCCCATCTGAAAATGTTTTGTACCAGAGACCCCCCAGAAGCAAAGATATGAGTTAAGAATGTCTGCACACGTTTTCACATATATATTATATAAAATAAATATCTTATTTATTTTCGAAATTATATACAATAAACATGAAACGACAACTTCCTTTTCCCTCTCAATAAAAGCTCTCGCTTACGAGAGCTTTTATTGCTTTTATTCAAACAGGAAGCAACAAACAACTTCATGTTTGTTGTAGGCAAACCATTGCCTACAACATGACGTAAGCATATCATCCGGCTCCAGCCCGGATCATATACCGAAATGAAATGGTGCCCAGGCTAATGGAATATATCGAATGCACATACTAATAAAAAGTATTTAAAAATATTCCTTTGATGCTCATATTATCCTTAGGAAGTATTAAGCTGTTTTTTCTTTTATTAGCATATACATTCCATACATTCCATAGGGCTAGACCACACATGGGCATATGACATCATCAATCTGTGACTGAAGCAGTCCCTATGGAGTGAAAGATTATCTATTTATAAAATAAATACAAATTTTAAGGTGTTTTTATTTTTTTATTTCAGTTATAGAGGGCAATTATAATGTATTAAGGCATATTTGTCTTATTAGCCAGGGATCCTTTTAATGAATGCTCATCCTGGTCAGCTATATCAGGGTTTCTGATCAACATTCCATCACTTTTACTTTCACACTAC
Source organism: Protomyctophum parallelum (assembly GCF_964188405.1). NCBI lineage: Eukaryota > Metazoa > Chordata > Actinopteri > Myctophiformes > Myctophidae > Protomyctophum > Protomyctophum parallelum. The sequence goes on along the minus strand of NC_139709.1, from coordinate 23,992,530 downwards.
AGGAATTCAAGTTGTAAAAAGGAAGTAGATATACTAGTTATAAATTATATAAATTCCACCCGCCACTCCAGGTGTTTATGGAGGGAGGTGACGGTGTTGAGTAATACGTTGATTAATGCAGTTAATCCATGTTTGCAAACTTTGCACCATGTCATGAATGAACAAAACATAATCCTGAATATTACAAGAATCAATGGTTATCGCTGTAGTTTAAATGTGTCCTGTCATCAGAAAGTCTTCATATTTCATGCTGACTTAATCAATTTCAGTGAAGTGTTGAGAGCTGAGCAGGGTTGTATCACACAGCTCAGCACTACTTTGGTTTACTGTTTCCACTGAGGTTTGGTTAATCAATACTGCTGTTTCACAGGGAAACAATCACTGATTTTAATGGCCAGGGTGTCCTGTGGGTCAAACCATAGCTGTCCTTTGGGTGGGTTTGCGTGTGTGTGCGCGACTGTGCGTGCGTGTGTTGACTTACAGAAGGTTTGTTATGAGGTATCTGATCTTTCAGCTCAACGTGTGTGTGTGTGTGTGTGTGTGTGTGTGTGTGTGTGTGTGTGTGTGTGTGTGGGTGTGGGTGTGGGTGTGGGTGTGGGTGTGTGTGGCTAGCTAGGAGATTCTACGTTTTGTATGATTGATAGACCTGTGTTTATTGATCAGCCGGTTGTGTGTTTAACTCTGCTAGTAAAGACAGTGGGGTATTTACAGACAAGTATTTACTGTATTATAATAACTAGTCCTTACCCGTTCTGAATATATGAACAGCAAATGATGTTCAGTGTGGGTAATGTGTTGTAATAGATCACATTACTGATAGGGGGGAACGGGGAATTGTTTACAGATGGTCTTGGGAAGTTAGGTTGGGCACAAAAGTAGGCTAATTAGTAGGCTACTGTAGTTTCTTCTGCAAGAAAATGCTGCAGTACAATCATAAGTATACCATTGATAGCTTGGTATTGTGGCTGCTTTGGAGAGGTTATCCTTTAAGATGAATAATCAGTTGGATAAATATGATTTGAAGTGGAACGTGTTCCTCAGTCATGTTGCGGGTCCTTTGGTGTGATCCATGGTCAGGCAATGCCCTTTTGCTTGTTTATTGTATTAATATACTGTACATAGTCCTTACCCGTTGTATGGACTATTGCCCCCCATAAATATATTTAATTGCTCTTCATTTTAACTTGTATAATATATTTGTGTCTTTTTGTGTGAATAAAAACAGCACTATAACATGAAAATATTTGTATAAAATAAATGCATGGTAGGGAAATGTTTTCATGGCAAGGACTGTAAAATGTACACTTATTACCCCACAGACCCCCATTTGAAAAGTATGAAAGACCCCAGTTTGACATGCAGCACAGAAAGTATGGGCTGTCGCACAGGTATTCCCAAATGTACAGTGTGGGTAATGAGATGTAATAGATCATATTATTGATATATGTATTTTGAGGAAGAATTGCTTTAATATAGACTTGTTCACTGGAAATGGAAAAACAGTACATCATAGTCATACATAGAACTGAAAGTCTCAAACAGTCATTGTCATGTTAGTAGTGTAGTAATTGCATTTATGGGGAGATGAGTTGTTCAGTACCCCCCCTTGTGGCCGTGGGGGGTACTGCGCCCTGGGTGCGGTTGGATTATTATTTCATATAAATGGGTGATGTAAAAACTGTATCTGTACAGTAAATATGACAGTTGCGTCGGTAAAATGTAGCCTAGCCGGATTGTGGGAGCGTGCAGATTTATTTTGGCATGGAGAGATGTGTGCTAATAGTGTGGCTCGGTCGGCGATAGACCACGGACAAATAAACGGGTTTTTATTCACTAATGAATTCATTATTAATGTTATTGAAAAAATGGCTCCGTTAAGACCTCCATATAATTATGGTCCATACCCGTGTGAAAAGTGGGAGCGATTGGTGCTGGCAGTGAGGAGATACGGCGTTGTTTCTGACATTCATTCATTCATTCAGACATTCGGTTAATTATAGTATGATAATCAGAAATGAATCAAATATATTTGTGTCAGGCCACCCGCTTTGAATGCTGTCGACCCATAATCACCAATAGGTTACTCATCAAGACCATGCAATGGAGCCAGTATAGGCTCTACTGTGTTACGATGTGATGGGGTAAAGTAGACCTTTTAAGCAGTTACTCATAAAAGTGTGCCCCCTAGCTGTGCTCAAGCAAGGTCACAGAGTGACAGAAAGATTCCTATATAGTGTCTGAAAAAGGAGAGACACGTCAGAATTCTCCAGGACAGACAACCTCTCTGGCCTGCGCTTCAAGGGGCACCCCGATCAACGGACTGAATCTGATTCGTGATGTAACAGGTCGTATGTGCTTTCATATATTTCTTTGCTGTTCATATGCATATCACATGACCATTCAATTTGGGATAAGTATCCCGGGCAATCATTAAAATGCCAGATCTTGTGATTCCATGATTTACAGTAAGTGTACAGCCTGTTTATTGTACTATCAGATAACCCCCTCACTGTAATAACGCATCAGATGCGACTCAGAAGTAGGACCCAAAATGCAGAACAGACTGGTCAAAGGCAGGAGGTCAAATGCAGAGGGATTTATTCACCCATTTATTCGTTGGGAAACAGGGGCACAAAACTAACATAGGACTGGCTGGACAAAAACAGAAAAAGTACCAGATCTACAAGCTCAAAACGAGTTAGGCAAAAACACTGTATAGACTTTGGCAGGGTACAACAAAAAGTTACACAGAAAGGCAGGTGGGAAGACACGCAGACAAGCACACAGACAGACAGGCACAAACTGAGACAAACCAAGAGACAAACAAACTAACTGACAGACAGACAGACAGTAAAACAGGCAGACAAACATGCAGTCTGACACAACAGGTGGGTAAACGGATTCGGGGGACTAAAGCAGGGGTTTTCAACTGGTTTTGATCCAGGGACCACCATTCTGACTAGCAGCAGCCTGGGGACCACCACTGTTGTGTCGGGTGGGTTCATCGATCTACGATGGACCCACCCGACACAATAGTGGTGGGGCATTTATGCACCATGGGTTAAGATTGTTTTTGTTTTCTTTTTACTTGTTACTCACTAATCACACTATCACAGGCTACATTCATGAGCTGGACAAAAAAATATATGTTTCAAAGTATTTTATTATCAAAAGTCTTACTAAAGTGTTTTTTACTTGTACTAAGCAGGACTCAAAATAAGTCTCAAAATAATAATCCATTTCAGTTAATCACCCAAACACTGAAGACACATTTGACACTTGGTGCATTTGACAGTCACAGTAGGTTTGTTTCTGACAACCCCCCCCCACGCACACACACACACACACACACACACACACACACACACACAGAAACAGAATATATATTTTTATCTTATTCTATTTTAATAATCTTCTCTTTATTTTAACCAACCTACAACCTGCACTACATTTTACTAGGGCCTTATACAGTACCTTTCTAACATACAGAGGGAACTGTTCATTGTGTACCGTCACTTTAAAAGCGTAATGTATACATCATCGTACGATGGTGTCACGCACCAAAAATAGCCAATCTACAAGCTCACACCGGGGCTCCACCGGGCGCGTTGCGCCTCCGTCGTGTGCGTCAAAAAACGAACCGGCCAACCGGGGCAATTTTAATGCAGTCACGCACGCAACGCAACACAACGTGGGGCCGTGGGCAGTGGAGCCACCCTTCATTGATTAAAACGGGAACATTCCCTGACGGAGACGCGACGCTGACGGGCCCGGGAGATTTGACTTTCCCAAACGTATTATTATGAATTGAATGAATAATTTATGGCAACGTCTTACCGTGCTTGCCTTGGGCAGCAAGCACGGTAAGCATGCATGCGTTGGGTGGAAGAGCAGGATGGTTGTTCCGCTGGCAGCTGATGACTCCGTCAGCTTTTTTTTATTTTTTATTTGACACCTTGAGCACTTGACTTTTTGAAATGTTAGATTCGACTTAAGTTATTATTATTTACAAACAAGTAAAAAGAGTGCAAATACGTTTTATATTATATATTAGAAAGGTTAAAAAAAAGTAAAGAAAAAAAAGGCAAAAATATAACTTTTCTGAATGCCTGGCTGCGGACCACCAGCAGTACCTCCGCGGACCACCGGTTGAAAACTCCTGGACTAAAGGACTGAGGAGCAGACAAATGCACACGCATACTGGCATACAGACACGCAGACATACAAACCGGGAGACAGGTGGACAGACAAACTGGGAGAATAGTCAATAGGCTGGCTGGTGGATCAATCATGGGCATGGAACTCCAGAGCCAAACAGAGGGGGCTGTGGAGAGGCAACAGTCTGTGGAAGCCGAGGGTCAGAGACCCGGGGAACAAAAGGTCTGGCAGACTGGAAACTGGAGGGGGGGGGGGGGGGAGCTAGGTTCAGACTGATGGTCAGGGACGGAGACAGACATCTGGCGTGTGATAGGTGGCAATTCAGAATGTTCTGGAAGGGTGTCGGCAAAGAAGGCTGACCGGGCCTCAGGCAGGCTGTCTGCTGACGAGAGCGCAAGTGGCAGCAGAGGCGCATCTGTAGCACTAGACAGCAGCACAGCCTCAGTAGTGCTGAGCTGCGGCGGCGGAGGCTCTGCGGCACGGAGCTGCGGCAACGGCATCAGGGCATCGTGTGCCAGGGGCACTTTGGCGTCGCAGTGTAAGTCTGCAGCGCTGGGCGGCGGTGGCAGTATCTGGGCGGCGCTGTGCGCCAGCGGTGTCCACGTCTCAGTGTCGCTGGGTGGAATAGACGGGGATCTTGACCCTGCTCTGGAAATAGCTGAGCAGGTCCATCATGGGCTGGATCTTCTCAGGAGCAGGATGGGAGCATGCTGGTTGCAAGCTCATGATACCAAGCCTGACAGAGTGAGGAGCAGGCTGGGGAGCAGGGGTAACTGAGGTGGAGTGACGAAAGTCCTTTAGCCTCTCACGGACGATGTTAATGTGAGGTACAAAGTGGCTCACCCATGGCCGCTCCTGGAACCATTGCTGCTGGGTCGAAATCCTTTTTTCAAATTCAGCACACTGATCGGGAGTGAGGTGATGAGGGACGTCACAGCAGTGTCAAATTCATCCACCTTTCTCTGAAAGTCTCTGTTCTGCTGGGTCCATTTTTTGGCTTGAGTATACTGTCACGATGTGACTCAGAAGTAGGACCCAAAATGCAGAACAGACTGGTCAAAGGCAGGAGGAGGTCAAATGCAGAGGGATTTATTCACCCAAAACTCAGGATAAGGTAGTAAATCTACAAAGTAACTAGGTTACTAGGTAAAAAGGTTTTCAAATTTTTGTGAGTACAAGTAGCCTATGATATTTTAATCCGAGATGTAGTGGAGTAGAAGTAAAAGTATTGGAAATACTCAAGTAAAGTACAAATACCTCAAATTTTTACTTGATTACAGTAGTATTTTTCAGGAGCGCACGCACATGCATCGATTAAAAACAACACTTAAGTTCACACCTCAACAGTGTTTACAAAGGCTTTAGAGATGCATATCAATTGTCCATTGTGTGACCTGTATGTGACCTGTAGTATACTGCAGGCGTTAAGTGGCATGCGTGTGACGTCTTCAAGATGGCGTCCCACGACTGACCAGAGATGGATTCACCAATGCAACACTGTGGCCCCTTTTCCACCGGTTGGTTCCCAATGGGAACCGGTTCTGTTCTTTTTGGTTCTTAGTCCATGAGCCAGAGCTCCTAAAATTGGAACGTTAATTATGAATTGAGTGGGCAAAACCATACCTATATTAGATTGTTATGACCACGAAACTTCCCCAATTGAGTACTTACACGAAGACAATGATTTATTGTATTACAAATTTTACAATTTTTTTCAAATGTAGGAAAATATGCAAAACAATCGAAATATGAAAAAGCTACTACTGTGGAAGGGTTATCATGTAATAATTTACTTGTATTGATCCTATAAACAATTTAATATAGGTCTAGTTTTTCCCACCAATTTTGTAGCTCTGGCTCATGGACTAAGAACCAAACCAACCGGTGGAAAGGGGGTCTGTATGGGTCAATCCATTTGGTGCCATTTGTAGTCTCTCAGAGTTACAGTCCTGTAGGAATCGTTAAAGGAAACCATTGAAGAACCGGAATCGTTAAAATCCTAAAGGATCCCAACTCTAGTCAGTACTATGACATCAGGATCAGGGATCCATATATGGGCATTTGTGGATTTAGAGACATTGTTATAGATCCGCTGACACTGAGGGAGGGTGATGGGGGGGGGGGGGGGGGCACTGCACTCCCTCAATGAGGTTTCTTCTATTTTGGGGGTGCTAGCCCCTCCTATATACAGGTTTGTTGTTCCTTAAACAAACATTAAAAAGTTTGTTTTGTCCATATTTGTTTTGTCTGATAATTACGTCATAAGATATGTGTATATATAGCACCCCTCACTTCACACTGGTGTGATTTATTTCTATAAAGGAGGGTTTCCCTGTCGCCAACCTATTCGAAATGTACAAAAATAAAAGATCTACAAGTGTACAAGCTTGTAGATCAGCTATTGTTGCTAATCATCATATTATAACTTATTATAATTATTTAGGGCTTAAGTGGTTGTAGAGATGCAACCGATCCGATATTATATCGGGATCGGCCTCCGATCCAGCTTAATTAATGTATCGGAGATCGGATTTGACACCACCGATACACGCTCCGATACAGGAGGGGGACACGTGTTTAATGTTTACTACAGTCCGTCCTGCACAGACAGTGCAGTGAGTGAATCCAACCTCAAGTATGTACAGACTGCAAACAGTTTATAAAAAAAAGCCCCACTAAGGTGCAATATGCAAGAGAATGGAATCAATAATAATAATAATAATAATGGATTTTATTTATAATGCACTTTACATTCTATTGAACCTCAAAGTGCTACAATGAAATGAAAACAAAACAAAAATCAATAAAAGAAAAACATAACATATAGGCTAAGGCAGAGGGCAGTTAAAAACAAATTTATGAAAAAGCTTTACTAAAAAGGTGAGTTTTAAGTCCTCTCTTAAAAGTGTCCGTAGACTGTGGTGCTCTGAGTTGTTCCGGAAGAGCATTCCACAGGTCAGGGGCCACCGAACAAAAGGCCCGGTCGCCCATGGTTCGCAACTTGGTCATGACGGGTTTGAGGAGGTTGGTGTTCGAAGAGCGGAGGTTGCGTGATGATGACTGAAGGGATATGAGTTCTTTGAGGTAGGGGGGGGCGGTACCATGGATGCACTGATGTGTCAGCAGGGAAATCTTGTACTCGGTCCGGGATGCGATGGGGAGCCAGTGAAGTGATTTGAGGATGGGTGTGATGTGCTCTCTCTTACGCACCCTCATCAGGATCCTGGCAGCGCTGTTTTGTATGTATTGGAGCTTTCTGAGGCTCTTGCCAGGGATCCTGATGAGGAGTGCGTTGCAATAGTCCAGCCTGGAGGAGACAAAGGCATGGACGAGTTTTTCGGAGTCGGCAATGGTGAGTGAGGGGCGGAGTTTGGAGATGTTTCTGAGGTGGTAGAAGGAGGTTTTGTATATGTAGTTGATGTGGGATTCAAAGTTCAACTGAGGGTCCATTTTTACTCCGAGGTTTGTGACAGTTTGTGAGAGTGGGATGTCCTGTCCAGAGAAGCTGATGCTGGTTATGGGAGATGTGTGTAGCTGGTGGGGGGTGCCGATTTGGATGATGTCCGTTTTGTTGCTGTTGAGCTGCAGGAAGTTGGTTCTCATCCATGCATTGGTCTCCTCCAGGCAGGTTGTGAGGTTGGACAGGGGAGTTGGAGATGCTGCGGAGGGGCTGGTCTTGATGTAGAGCTGCGTGTCATCAGCATAGCAATGGAAGTTAATTCCATGCCTGCTGATGACACGGCCGAGGGGTAACAGGTAGAGAGTGAACAGGAGGGGGCCAAGGACGGATCCCTGGGGCACACCAGAGGTGACGGGTTGGGTTTGTGATTTACAGCCTCCCAGGGAGACATATTCTGACCGGTCAGAGATGTATGAAGTGAACCATTTGAGAGCAGTGTTATTGATACCGATGGAGTGGAGGCGGGTGAGAAGTATTTGATGGTCAATGGTGTCGAACGCAGCCGTGAGGTCCAGGAGGATCAGCAGAGAGGGGGAGCCTGCGTCTGCCGCCATCAGGAGGTCATTTGTGACCCTCACTAGTGCGGTTTCCGTGCTGTGGGCAGAACGGAAGCCTGATTGGAATTTTTCGCTGAGGTTATTGTGGTTAAGGTGGGTTTGGAGTTGGGTGGACACAATCTTCTCTAGAATCTTGGATAGGAATGGGAGGTTTGAGATGGGCCTGTAGTTGGACAGGTTGTCTGGGTCGAGGGAGGGTTTTTTAAGGAGAGGGGTGAGAATGGCGGTCTTTAGGGCTGATGGAATGTGGCCAGTTTGGAGGGAGAGGTTAATGATGTTGGTGATTAGAGGACTTATTGCACAGATGTTAGTTTTGACTAAGTTGGTGGGGAGGGGGTCCAGGGCGCAGGTAGAATCACTTACAGACTTAACAGTATTAAAAGAATAAAGTTTACCCGTCGTCGCACGGATCAGTCAAGTGTGGTGGAGCCTATCATATAGCTGCGTTCTGATGTCATTGATGAGATTGCTCTTGTAATCCATTCTTCTGCTATATAATAACTGCACACACGTGCCGTTTAGCGTGTGATTAAATATTTGTAACTTTATTATTGCCATTGAAAAAAAATGCTGTTGTGACGATGATGATGATGAAGAATAAGCGCGCGTCGTCGTCGCGGTTAAATCCGTCTTTATATAATTGGCTCAGTTATCAAACCATGACATTGTTGTCAGAAGCTCAAATATTGATTCAGATTGTAAGTTTAGTGCAATTCTTAAGACAAAGACAGAATTTGCTAACTATAGTAGCAACACAACTCTCCCCGAGTTCTGTCGGTAAGGCTCAAGGCTTTTGTCACATAATAGCGCAGCTGATTCCAGCCATAACATTAGGGGTAAAAAGGTACCACGTGTATATAGCAATAATAATAATTACTATTATTATTAGTATTATTATTATTATTAACCATAGTATTAATTAACAGGTTACATGCAGGCATCACTTTAGGGGTAAAAATGTACCTTTGCACATAATAATAATAATAATAAACCATAGTATTAATTAACAGGTTGCCATTTCCTTAAGGTTTACAGGTTAAACACTTCTTATTCTTATTTTTACAGGTTAAACACTTAACCATAAACATCCCCTTTGAATTTAAATGTAAGGCATTTGTACAATTAATAAATGGCTTATTGAAAGTTAATGCATTTTTTTGTATTTATTAGTTTTGCTATGTAGCCTACAGCAAATATCGGATCTGCAAATATCGGATATCGGGAAATTTCAAAATTAATATATCGGATCGGATCGGAATTGAAAAATCAGTATTGTTGCATCTTGTGGGCCTGTAAGCCTTTAGAGATTGCAGCACAGATGAAAGGCTATACGAATAAACTTGCCGTGACTTGACCCCATCGGTCCCTATCTTACCATTCACTTCTCAAAACTGGTTTAGTATGGGAATGCGACTCTTCAGATGCAACCTGATACAGGTTCTAAAAAGGATGCGGTGAGGAATGACAGGAAAGCAGAGAAGTAAGACGAGAGGCTGAAAGAGAAATAGAAGGGCAGAGCAAGGGGGATTAGGGCAATCACGCAGGCAATCACGCAGAGAGAGAGAGAGAGAGAGACAGAGAGAGACAGAGAGAGAGAATAGACTGGGAATGAGAAAGTACTCTAAAAAGCATGTGCTCAATGCACCAGAACCAGAAGTGGTTGACAACGCATCAGTCGTGTCTCTGAGACAAACCTGTAGTGTAAACAAACAAAGTTATTAACACAACACAACCTTTCCAATACTGGGGAGGTGAAAAGATAAAGATGTACAAAGGGACAGATAGGGGTGTGTGTGTGTGTGTGTGTGTGTGTGTGTGTGTGTGTGTGTGTGTGTGTGTGTGTGTGTGTGTGTGTGTGTGTGTGTGTGTGTGTGTGTGTGTGTGTGTGTGTGTGTGTGTGTGTGTGTGTGTGTGTGTGTGTGTGTGTGTGTGTGTGTGTGTGTGTGTGTGTGTGTGTGTGTGTGTGTGTGTGTGTGTGTGTGTGTGCGCGTGCGTGTGCACACGCTTGTATGATGAGGGCACAGGGAAACAAAGGTTAAAGAGGATAATCTTTGTTCTTGTACTTATTTTCCCCCCCTCAGTGCTCTAATCCATTCGTTATTTCCTCTGGTTGATATGGTACTTATGTTTAATGAATGTCATGATCCTATTTCTGTCACTGTCCCTAAAGACTGAAGCTGCCCTTCAAAGTGACCTGAACCTGGTCACTGCCCCACATACACACGCATGCACACACACATACAGTACACAAATACAGTACACGCTCAAACATACACACACACTATTACAAAATACAGATTTTCTAAGATGATAATCCACACTCTGTTCAGACTGAAATTAAATATGGCTTGTCATCCATAACCACCAGGTTTAGCACAACCTACTGACACACGACACACCAACAATACAATAGTGAAATGTAAAGCTTGGGTTGTGTACTGTAATGGCATCAAGAAGAGTATAAAGGTAGAATATCACTAGATGCTTTCTCTTTCCATGCTGAATTTGTCCAACATTTCAGTTCAAACCAAGGCCTTTATTGTTACATCTGATTAAAGATGAAGTATTAAAGAGAATATATTTATTTGTTTTTGTTTGACTCCGAGATATTGCAGCAATGTGAGAAAATAGGGGAGGAACGCAATGTAATAATAGGAATAACAGTAACAATAGTATACAAAAGCAGTTGCACTAATTTGTGTGTTGGGTGCTGTGTGCATTTGTCCTACCTCTAAATAGTATACTATTAAGAGTATTAGCATATGGTAATCTGTGTGATATCATTAAACCCGTCCTCCCTCTGTCCCCCCACACACACACACACACACACACACTCTCTCTCTCAACTTGAACTGCTAAGCTGTCATCTACTGTTGAATGTTGCCCTCTAGAGGACAAATGAAAATGTGCAGAATGGTTCCCTCCTTTTGATTTATTTTACAGCTACCACAAATATGTCCAAAAACAGCAGATCTACAAATGCACGGTGTAGATCGTGGTAGTGTTACATGTTGTGAGCTTGTAGATCTGCTGGAATGTGCATGGTTAAACCATTTTGACCTGAGATCAGATTCTAAAAATGTCTTCTACATCCTGACAGTTTTCTGAAAAAGCTACGTTTGCGCTATGAGCTTGTATATCTGCTATTTTTCAATAGCTAAAGCATGACATAATGCTAACACCAAAAGGGGTTCCCGCCCAAAATGGGTTAATGTGAGGGAGTCCCCAAGATATGACAAGTTTACCTAAGAATTATAACTCTGTCTGTTTCTAGAGGTGTGCATTGGCACTGCCCTCACTTCAATTCGATTACGATTCATCAGTCAATACAAGCAGTCAGATATACCGAATAACATATTTTATATAGAATTATATTATATATATAATATTATATACAGTATTATAATTTTATATTAGGCTTCGATTATCGATTGCCACGCTGCTGCATCGATGCAGAATCGAATCATGCAGAATCATTGCTGAATCGATTTATTTTTGACAGCACTATCTGTTTCCCTCTCTTGTCAGGTGTTTGCTTCCACTGTATAATAGATGTTGTTCCGGTGAAGAATGAAGATGGCTCGGTCATCATGTTCATACTCAACTTTGAGCTTCCCTCTGATCCCAGGCCAGTCGGCACTGGCTCTCCAGTCAGAGAGCTCAACCACATGCTGAGCATCCCCTGCCTAACCATGGGTAGGTTTATGCCCCATTCAGTTACTGTACACCTGCTGTACCATTAACATGGATTTCATATCCAGATGTAGTGTCCAGAATAAGATTTTATTCACATTACATTTAGCACCTGCCATTAACACATTATTAATGTTTCTAGTATAATCAGTGGTGCTTCAACTTTTTCATGTCAAGTACCCCCAAAATTATATGCATTTGGCCACCAAACTCCATCACTAAATATTTTGTTCCAGGGGGGACCAATACAATCTACAAGTTTAGTTTATAGTGCATCTCAAAGTGACATGCTATGGGCTTGTATATTTTTGAATAGCCAAATGTGTTTTAAGAACCAATGTGCTATATATATAGTGCTTTGGATAAATGCACGATATAAATGGTGCATTTACATAGCGCCTTTTATCCAAGGCGCTTTACATAGATTGTGCATTACATTCACACACACATTCATACGCCGATGGCGGAGGAAACCATGCAAGGCACCAACCAGCACATCAGGAGCAATTATGGGTTCAGTGTCTTGCTCAAGGACACTTCGACACTAACTCTGGGTGAGCCCGGGTTCGAACTGGCAACCTTGCGGTTACCATCCAGCCACTCTACCCCTGAGCCACCCCACCGATATAAATGCACCATTTACCATATATAATGGATTAAATTGCATTCATGGTATACACATTGAAATCAAATGTTAACTTACAGTATATCCTCAAAAAAGGTGAATGCACAGGAAATGGTGTTATTAGCGGCCATGCCCACAGAAAGCATTTGAACTGGAGCCCAAGTTAATAAATAAACGTACCATGCTTAGTAAGAATAACTCTGGACATGATATCCAAAGCCAAAATAGCTTTTTGTCATGGACACAGACCCATACTGTATATGGACTTTTCCGACACATTGTGTTTCTCTGATAACCCTCGGAAGTGGTATGGGTGATCAGGTGTTCAGGTGCATGAACCGATATTTATGCGTTTGTGTGCTATCCGATAACAAGTATTTTGACACCCAGAGTTTTGAATGTTTGCGAACGCAGTGAGCCACTTACTATGACAGCAAGGGCTGAATGTCTGTCTGTCTGTGTGTCTGTCCCGCTGTTACACCACCCGCCCGCCACCAGAGGGCGCAGCTGTAGCACACACACACACACACACACACACACACACACACACACACACACACAGGGCGCAGCTGTAGCACACACACACACACACACACACACAACCACACACACACGAGCTGCGTTCGCTTCCCGCGTTTGCGCGTCTTACTTGTATGTTGAATGGGATATACAGTATCTACAGTATTGCAGTACATTCGTCTCTCCTGCTGTGAATGTGGGTGGAGGCAGGGATGTAAATTAACGCCAATAATATTCCACCTCCCACCATGCACCATGTGCCCCCACCACCACCACCAAACAGTACACAGAGCTCACGGGAATTGTGTGACAGTCATGTCCAGTGAATAGAAGTAATTCAACATCTGATTGACTCTGGACTATCTCTACTTTTTCTTGAACAAAACAAAGTGAGACTAAATCTTTGTGTGTCTGTCGCGCAGCTCGCCGGAAACGCCTGCGTCTCCTCCTGTGTTCCCTGAGCTCCGGGGCAGAAGCCGAGGACTCGGAGCTGGGGTCTCCCCATGCCGCCCTGCCACCCTTGGGACACGAGTCGGTGGCCCTGGACAAACTCCTCTCCCTCCCTGAAAAACAGCGTATGGAGGCGGCCGGTGCCAGCTTGCTGTCGTGGGGTGAAGACGAGGAGGAGGTGGACGGGGAGGCAGGAGGGATGGGAGGAGAGGAAGGAAGCGAAACGGAAGGGCTGGTGACCAAGAGAGGGAGAGATGCTGTTGGAACCACCGGCCTGGTGGTGGATACCAGAGGAGAAAGAGTGGTAACGTGCAGGGGATTGGGGAGGGACTTACCGCCGCCCCCGGCCTCTGCTCCCCCAACCGTCGCCCTCCCCCTGTCCTTCTCACCCAGGTAGCGTTCTTACTTCTTACAACATGAACATAGCATTTTCTTGTTTTTAATTATTCTATTTAGAAAGTCAGAGGAGAGAGGGGAAACTACGTTTTGAAATGACAGAAATCGAAAAACTATTTATTAGCCCCGATGTTTGGTCATATTTCATACTGACTAATATTGGTACCTCCTCCTATGACTCACTGAAGCGAGTATGGGAGGAGGATATTGGGGTGACATTTGACCCAGAAGAGTGGATCTCCATCTGTAACAAGATATTTCCTAAATGTACTTCTATAAATATCCATGAATTTAATTTCAAATTATCTCACAGAACGTATTACACACCTCTCCGTCTTCATAATATGTTTCCCAACTCCTCAGAACTTTGCTTCAAGTGTCATAAGGAAGTAGGTACTATTATGCATGTCTTCTGGAAGTGTGATCTGATTCAGCAATACTGGAAGAAGGTCCATTTTCACACTCAGAAAGTCCTAGGCAAGGTTCTTAGTTTTACTCCCAGCCTATACTTTACATGATTACATCATGACAGTAGTTTGACTTTGGACCCTGACTCCACCCGTTTATTATGTTATTATTATATGTTGACATATCTTGCTAAAAATGTATTCTGTTATTGTGGTCCACCCCCCAAGTACCCTCAGTTAAAATGTGGCTATTTATTTTCTTTATTTTTCTTTTTTTACTTCTTTATTTTTCTTTCTCTCTGTTTTTATTTTTATTATTATCCTAGTCAACTATATATTATACTTAATGATATGGATTCTGTTTGTTCTGTTTGTTTTTTCCTTTCCACTTTTATTTTGAATGTTTTTATTTATTCTTCTGGTGCTGATTTGAATGTTGTCTATATTTGTTTTGGCTGACCCAATGTTGGGACAGAAGACACTTCATTTATGCACAACGTACTGTATGCTGTATATATAAAACATTATATATATAAAAATAAAAGTGGTATTCTTACAAATCTACTAAATATACACTTTCCAAAACACTTTTAAAAGTGGGATTACATTTAGGTGGATGGTGACTGGTTAAGTTTGATCAATAAGATGCATTAGAGCTAATACCCGAAGCAAGCCTACAGAATGCTAAATTCTCTCTGTGTTGTTCTTCTGTGCCTCCCTCAGCATATTCGATCTAAATAAAGATAAAAAATCAAGATGTAACAATAAAGCACAACCTTGAATAGATTTACCACTTCCCGTCCCTAAAAATAAGTAAATGACATGGTTGGTTGCAGAACAGGTCGGACACACACAAGTGTTGTACCTGACCATTACGTTTCTAACTAACTGCTCTCTTATGTCTCTGCTGCTACACTTTAAAGTTAATTTAGCTTTATGCTAGACAGTGGAATACCCATTTCTTTTGAGGTTTTCAGCGTTTTATTGGACACTTAATGAGACAGGAATGTCTGTTGTGGACAGTATGTAATGAGACGGTTCCCCTCAAAGCGCCCTCAAAAAATGTTTACATGTAATGTTTTCATATAATCTTTGAAATTCACATTTATGTATTTACCATAGTGGATTGAATTCAACTTCTTTTTACATATATATATTTGTTCTGCCTCTGTACTGAAGAGAATTTAAAGAGAATGAAGAAGAAGAGCACGGTTGTCCAATACACGGTAGCGCCGCCCCTGACAGGTCCTGTGACAGCTTTGGGGATGTAAGACATGCCTCCTCAGTGGATGACATCAAGAGGGAGAGGAGACTGCACACCAGACACAGCTGTACTGGTGAGGAGATGGAATGACAACATAGTAATCACATTAACCACTAGATACAGCACCTTGATTTTGGTACTTTCTATGTTGACATTACTCCTGGCATTTATCACTCAATGATTTAAAATGTGAAAGGATATCTTGTCTGTGTATTTCCGGGTTCTCGTTTTTAGCGTCAAGCTTCTCTGGAAAAATCTCTGGCGAATCAGGACAGACTGAACTTCTGACCTATCAGGAGGACATGTACCTCCCATCACATTTACTTAATATTGTGTGTAGGTTAAAATTATAATTGTGTCAATTGAATGCCAAATGAATGTACGTACCTCAGTTAAGAAATGTCTGAAATGAAGAGAATGTGGAACTTCTTCATAATCTATCTACATGCTATTGTATGCAATCCATGCTGTTTGTTTTTTCCTAATTTCTTAGTCAATGTTGTTGTGAAGCAATTTTGAATAATAGGAGAATTGTAAAAGATTTGGCAAGTGCAAAACATGCATGGTTATAGAAAATCTAAATGATTTATTCAGATAATGAATCAAGTCACTTTTTGTCTCTCTTATTTGCTCTCCTCTAATTCACTTCCTCTTCTGTTCTCCAGGTGTTTTATCAAGCAGTAGACACAACAGTTTGGCAATAGGGTCAACTACTGATCTACTACGCTGTCGAACCTTTAGCCAGGTAATAACAATGCACAGATGCATACATTCTCACTTAGTCACCTCTTGTGTGTGTGTGTGTGTGTGTGTGTGTGTGTGTGTGTGTGTGTGTGTGTGTGTGTGTGTGTGTGTGTGTGTGTGTGTGTGTGTCAGTCAGTATACTGTATATTATTGATTATTACCTGGGCATTAATCTTCAATCTTTTCCAAAAAGATGGGCAATGCATCCAACTTAAGTATATTGAGGTCAGACACCGTTACCATTCCTTCAATCCAGTATCTTTAACCCACAGAATATTTTGTTCTGTGACTCTGTAAACATCACATATCTCAAAAGAGAAGAGTCTCTATTTCATTGGGGGGGGGGAGCCGTAGATTAACTCACGGGTTACACTGAAAACACCAACTGACGTCTATAGACATAAATGGCGGTGAAGCGTAGCGCAGTAGATTAGTTCATGAGCTGTGTGTGTTCTGGATGATGTAGAGAGAGATGAAGGGCCTTGCAAACGGGGAGCGATAAAACCCGCCTATAGTTCATTTTCAATGAGGAAACATCACAAGCACAAGCGTATTTACATGAGCGCGGTCCCGTGAATTTGTTGAGCTTGTTATGTGCACACGCCCGCGACTGTTGCGCCCCTCTTCAACAGACCTGGAGGAGACCTGTGTTGATCCAGGCAACAACGCCTGCGTCCCTCGCTTCACGTTTGCAAGGCCCTTAATACCCATTTTTATCAAGAAGGAAATAGACCTGTGGTACTAGGACACAATAGTGTGGTGAGGGAAAACACAGCAGGTGCTGCTGACTGCCAAAGTATATACTGCTGTAGGGCTTAAATGGTTAAATATCAGATCTTTGGATGCGTAGGTGCTTCAGTCAACGCAGAACCTGCTGGACTCGAAAGAAGAATCCTACGTGGCCCTGCCCCCTGCTGGGGACATAGACATCCTGCCCTGTAAACTCATCGACAGAACACACCATGTCACCGACAGAGTCACACAGGTCTGTAAACTAACTCATCGACAGAACACACCATGTCACCGACAGAGTCACACAGGTCTGTAAACTAACTCATCGACAGAACACACCATGTCACCGACAGAGTCACACAGGTCTGTAAACTAACTCATCGACAGAACACACCATGTCACCGACAGAGTCACACAGGTCTGTAAACTAACTCATCGACAGAACACACCATGTCACCGACAGAGTCACACAGGTCTGTAAACTAACTCATCGACAGAACACTCCATGTCACCGACGGAGTCACACAGGTCTGTAAACTAACTCATCGACAGAACACTCCATGTCACCGACAGAGTCACACAGGTCTGTAAACTAACTCATCGACAGAACACTCCATGTCACCGACGGAGTCACACAGGTCTGTAAACTAACTCATCGACAGAACACTCCATGTCACCGACAGAGTCACACAGGTCTGTAAACTAACTCATCGACAGAACACTCCATGTCACCGACGGAGTCACACAGGTCTGTAAACTAACTCATCGACAGAACACACCATGTCACCGACAGAGTCACACAGGTCTGTAACCTCATAGACGGAACACACCCCTCCTATGCCCAGCTTTGTTTGTGTTTGGGTGTACCCCATAGCGATGATTTGATCGGCTGAGCACGGAATTGAGGATAAAATGTGAGGACAGAAAATTGAAGAGGCCACGAGTGATTAAATAAAATAGTGGAGTCCGCCCGATGTGAGAGAGATCCTCTATGGTGGAGAGCCAGCTACACAGTGATGCCCAGACAGAGCCCTGTCTCCCTTGACCCAACAACTTGATTGAGGGAATCAGAGCGGGTACGTTTGGGTGAGGCTGGCTGCATGCAGGTGGCATCATTTCGACCTGAGTGATGTACCTGCCATCATATATCTGCCCAAGGTGGGGGCGCTGTTGGCTGAGTCTGGCTCTGGCACTGGCATCACTGTGTCTGCTGCTGGCCCTGTAAAATCATATCTGATTGAAGTTTTTTATGCGAAACTGAAAAGGAGACACAGAACTGAAAGCAGAAGAAAGCAAACAGGCTATGAGCGGCTAGTATAAATAACACCTTCTAGGTGAAAACATTTCCACCTAAAAGGTGAAAGGGTGATCACCTAAATTGGTAGCATGCAGCTACCTCTAACTCTAACGTCAGGGAAAAACTCAAACACTGGCACTACACACACTTGGGTTAGATTGTTGATTGTTTCTGATGATGTCAATACCCTATCCTTGCTTCAAGACTACCGTAGCTAATGTAAGGAATAAGGATATATTTGTGCATGATGTTTCATGATCTGATGAAATCCCTTCGGCTGTGGCATAACTCACTCGATTATTTTTAAACCCCATCTCCCATTTGGTGAACCGAACAGGGAGCTATTTAGTGTACAAGGTCTCATGGTCCTTGAGAGTGGTCCTAGTAATGAGCTGTGGGGTTTACCCCTTCTGCTGTCTACTGGGACTAATGATATAATTAAATAAAGCCACCCTCTCAAGGAGACTGTGTGTGTGTGTGTGTGTGTGTGTGTGTGTGTGTGTGTGTGTGTGTGTGTGTGTGTGTGTGTGTGTGTTCTACAGTGTGTGTGCTCTACAGTATTTGTGCACGTGTTTACATGTGCCTTCATGCTTGCGTGAGTTAGTTTGTCCTTGTTGTGAGTGCAGGGGTGTGTACACAGTAGTGTACGGTCCTTGGACCTTCAGTGTGTCTCCTCTCTTTCATTGTCACCGTATGCTCTGTTATGTTCCCTGTGCGCCGCCCGTGTAGTAGAACACACACAGTGTGTAAACCAGGAAGCAAAGCATGTGAAGTACACACACGCAGAGAACGCAAGCACACTGTCAAATCTGAAGTATTGACCCATAAAAAAACCCACTACATTGCTAGCACCCCCACCACCATCCCCATTCATTCATTCATTCATTCAGCATTCAACCCACTCAACTCCTTCGTTTCCATTTGCTAACAAGTTTACATACAGTATATGCCCTCAGTCTAAATGGTGCACTTGTGTGGAATGTATGATAATCTGTATTTTGATTTACTAGAGCTGGCCTACTTGGAACGATGCTAGTTGGAAATGCATGCCCCACCCAGTTATTATGTCTGTGTACCTTGACTCCTTTTTATGCCCATATGGAGTTATTTGGCCTAAATATTGTCCAGAGTCCGGACAGAGGCTTTTGTGCTGGTTCTAGACAACCGGCAATCCAACGGACTTGGCACCCGACACTGTCCTCCCTGTGGTGCTGTGGAACGCGTGTGTAAAATTTGAAGTCGGTGGGGCAAACGGTGTCTAACTGAAATTATGTACAAGCTTGCAGCGTGGCACGAAGTGACGCGCTGTATATTTAATATTTTTGAATTACCAACTCAAAACAATCTAAAATGACACATGCTTTCCAATTAAGCAGGAAAGCATCCCGTTTAATTCAAACCTCCATTTTATTTTACACTTACAGGGTGAATGAACACTGACACTTTATTGAGCATATTGTAGAGTTGCCACTGTACTGTAGACGTTCTTGAGCATATTGTAGAGGTGAAACAGGAGGGAAGCGCTGGTGCAAGTTCATCCCAGGTCAGTTAAGGCTCTGTGTGGGGCCGGAGATGGAGATCTGAGACAATTATTTTGGACCATATCCAATAATTCTCTAAAGAGTCTGTGTCTAACTTTCCTATCTGCAATATATTGTGCACTGCGCAGTAAGTAGCATAGCATTGCTGTCCAACAAAATGCTTTGAATTATGTGACAAAGTCTCAGTGGATTTAACAAATTACACGTATTAACAAGGGTTAATCACTAAATAATCAACTACATTTGATCTATTCAACAGGTTCTGTTTCCCTTTTATTTGAAAAGTAACGGTTTTGGACAAACAAGGTTCTACCTAGTGAAAAATATACACTAAAAGACATACAGTAAAGACAATATAAATTAATCAAATGCCAACAACTATAATACATTTTGGTACAAACAAGTGCAGTATACCAAATAGGTTGATGCTGACTTTCAACATGTTTTCAATTATACACTGTCAAAGATGGTATTAGTTCCTGACTGTGTGGTCAGAGGCCTGAGGACCATTGTTGTACAGGACAACCTTACTGAACATTTAATCCTCACCACAAAGCAGTGCTGGAAAGTAACCAAGTACATTTCCATAAGTACTGTTCTTAAGTACAATTTTGAGGTATTTGCACATTACTTAAGTATTTCCAATATTCAACACTTTTTACTACATCTCGGATCCAAATATCATACTTTTTACTCGTTACTAGTTACCATTTTGGCTATTTGATTAATAGACAATCTACAAGCTCACAATGTGTCATGACGTGACACATTGTGAGCCTGTTCTGCTATTTTCAAAATAATTTTGATACATTTGAAAACTTGAAATGGGACATCCTACTTTAACTTTTTGTACTTTAAGTAAGTTTTGAAGTCAACAATGTTGTACTTTTACTCAAGTACATTTTGAATTCCAGACTTTTACTATTATATTTCTATAATCCAGCATTGATACTTTTACTTAAGTAAACATTTCCCACCACTGCCACAAAGCAAGGTGGGCCGCTGTGATGGATGAGCGTTGGTTACTGTGCTGATGACATAATCTGTCAGCGCTGTTGGACAGGGATGATAACAGAGGCTAGGGTGTTTGTACTGTAGCCACAAATACTGTGCCGACTGCAACTGTATCACATCACCACGGGATGTTTAAAATTAGGGTTAGGCCAGGTCAGGTTGGTTGACCTGCAATGTTCGGAATTCGCCAATCTGGATGGAATATGAAAAGCCCGACAGATCGGTCTTGATCACTTGACTACTATTATAGAGTAATTTAAAAAAAGGTTTTACATATTATCCTGGTGACGCTAAAGGCAGATGTGGAAAAGGTGTTTTCTTGATCAGATCGGTGACTGTTATTGATTTGAAAATGTTCAAGTGGCATTTCTTTCTCGGCCTAAAAAAATTCTCGGCCTAAAAAATTTCTGGGAAATTGCACGCTGTGACGCTGTGTTCATGATTTGAGAGGCATTTTGTTCATAACGGAGCACTTTGAAAGCCAATCCTAGCCAATCAGAATTGAGCAAAGATCGGCCTTCTGGTGGCGCTATATCAAGCATACAGACGGACAGACAGACTGGCAGACAGACAAAACATAGTCTCGGCCATGCCTTCCTGGCCTGGTGGAGACAATTACAAATACTTAATACAGAAAATAGGCGATGCACCACATTGTGAGCTTGTAGATCTGCTATTTTCAATTATTTGATTACTCGAAAAAGTAATCGATAGAATAATTGAAAAATCAATACTCCATAGTTTGCAGCTGTACTTTTATTATTATTATTATTAAATCCACATTCTCATTCACATGATTCACTCATCCAATCACACACTCATTCATCTTCATACCGGCTATTTAAACTGGAAGTTTGCATTGCTCTTCCCGCTTGCTTGCTGCTGCACACACTGATTCTGCTGCGCCCCAGCTACCACCCTCCTCCACCCCAGCTACCACCTGTCGTTTTGGATCTGCTGTTTAGGTACGGGGGATTCGGAGTACTATAT
The DNA here is from genome assembly GCF_964188405.1 of Protomyctophum parallelum. Classification (NCBI taxonomy): domain Eukaryota; kingdom Metazoa; phylum Chordata; class Actinopteri; order Myctophiformes; family Myctophidae; genus Protomyctophum; species Protomyctophum parallelum. Next base: position 23,970,683 of record NC_139709.1, on the reverse strand, counting down.
GGTTGGGACTGATGCGTTTGATCATAGTACCTAAAAAGCAGATCCAATTCATCGCCAAACCATAATAAATGTATTGCTCATTCTATGTTCAATGACTGAAGTGCTTTTGTTTGAAATGTACCCATTCTGCATACTGTGAAATAAAAATGATCAATCAATCAATCAATACAAGTAAGCGTGTTCTCCTCCCGTGGCTTGGGTAATGATGATGTGTGTGTGTGTGTGTGTGTGTGTGTGTGTGTGTGTGTGTATTCAGGGGTGGGGGGGGGGGGGGGGGGGGTCAGGGATTCCCTGCAGGCCCCTGGGGTACCATTTACTAGAGTGCTGCTCCCATTCCATCAACACACACTATGCGGACAGCACGACACACATTACTTATCTGCTCCTTTCCGCCTCCTTCCTCTCTTCTTTCCACTCCTCTCTGCTTTGCATCCTTTATTACCCTATTGATGTCATTATTAGTAGGGACAGTGTGTGTGTGTGTGTGTGTGTGTGTGTGTGTGTGTGTGTGTGTGTGTGTGTGTGTGTGTGTCTCTCTCCGGTAACATCCATCTTTAGGCACAGTCAACCTTAATTACATCGGACTGATAAATCACACACACACACACACACACACACACACACGCACGCACGCACGCACGCGCGCGCGCACACATGCACACACACTACACAGTGTGCCTGTAAATTTATGAGCAGTGTGTTGCTCTTTACTCTTAGCTAGCCAGAAGGGTGATGACTCCGTTGATAGATAGATACTTTAGAGAGGTGGAGCGTTTCATACTATATTTCTTTCTGCAATTGCAGTTCAGGCACCTGGCTCCCCCTCTTCTACTGAGAACATTTAGGGAGGATTCAACTGGCTCCCCCTCTTCTACTGAGACCATTTAGGGAGGATTCAACTGGCTCCTACTAAGAACATTTAGGGAGGATTCAACTGGCTCCTACTGACAACATTTAGGGAGGATTCAATTATAGTCCAGTGGTTCCCAAGCTTTTTAACCTGATCTACAAGCTCACAAGGCGGCACAAAGCATAAACGTTTTCTAATTTATGGAATTTCTTAGATTTTTATTTTATTTCTTCATGAAATTACTGGAAAAAATGAATTTGTTTTTAATCATGATTTTTATTATTTTTGGGGAATGTTTTTTGAAAAAGTTTTGAAATGATAAGAATTGCAAACAAAATGTAGGAAACAAAAAATAAAGGGACCAATAAGAATGTGTCCGCGACCCACATATGGGTCCCGACCCAGTGTTGGGAATAGTGAAATATCAATCTTCTAAAATTACTTTTATGTCCAAAACGTCCTTTTTTGAGGGGTGCTACAGTGCTGTACAGTATGTCCAGCTTTGAGGGTTTGTGTAAACACAAACATTGAAGACAAAAGCGAGGACGCAAATTACGATTGGCCAGAATGAGGTGATGAATGCTGACGTATGATGATACTGTAAGAGCGCCCCTCACACACGGATGTGATGTATTATTACTAGAGCGGTGGCTGTTGGGCACTGGCCTACTTGGAACGATGCAAGTTGCACACCCCACCCCGTTATTATGTCCGTGTCCCTTTAATGCCCATATATGGAGATGTATCTGTCCCCTTTTATGCCCATACCTGTATATGGAGTTCTTGTAACAATGGAAGTGGGAGATCCACCCCCATCCTATGCAATACCCGTTGTCAATATATGGAGATTTCTGTATCTGTCTCTCTGTGTCCCTTTATTCCTAGTTCTCTGTCCCGTTGTACCTGTGTCAGAGTACCCATTCCACCCATCTGTCTGTGTCCCTTTATTCCTAGTTCTCTGTCCCGTTGTACCTGTGTCAGAGTACCCATTCCACCCATCTGTCTGTGTCCCTTTATTCCTAGTTCTCTGTCCCGTTGTACCTGTGTCAGAGTACCCATTCCACCCATCTGTCAGTGTCCCTTTTATGCCCATATATGGAGATGTCTGTATCTGTATCTTTGTGTCCCTTTATTCCTATATTTGAAGTTCTGTGTCAGGCATGCCCAAATATGGAGTATTGTGATGTCAAAACAGGCCAACATGCCCAAATATGGAGCATGGGCAGGGGCCCTGTACAGAGCCCGGGCAGAGGCCTTTTGTGGCGGTTCTGGACAACCGTGGGTCCGACCGACTCGACACCGGTCACTGCACTCCCCATGGGGGCTTTTGAAGTTGGTGGGGCGAACGGTTCTTGAGTTACGTGCATTCCAGCCGTACACACGTACCTCAGACAGACAGAAATAAATAGAGTTGTGGAAATAGCTAATCTACTGCCACTGTGCCCACAAACGCATGTCCAAGAGGAAAACAATCTAAACATTATATACTAACGTCAGCATCGGGCAGATTAACACACACAAGCGTTATTAGTTGGGTTTTCTTAATGAAGTGCCTCTGAATTGTAACGGTGTGTTTATGTCAGTCAGTGATGCGATCCGTTGTTATTCAGCCACCACCGCACCATACGCACGGACTGGACATGACTGACATGACATGACTGACATGGCATGACTGACATGGCATGACTGACATGACATGACATGACTGGACATGAGCCCTTCGGCTCATGTAGCCCTCATTGTAACTATAAATATTGTTCCCGCAGAACAATGTGGGGTCACTGCAATCCAAAAGATTGTAGGCCTTCCTATAAATCAGTCGAGGTCCCCCAAAAAATATAATACAGTATGTTCTGCTCCATTCTCAACATCTTTTGGTTTCCAAAAACAGTAATTTATTGTAAGTAAACAAAAACAGCACAAAGCTGTTTAATGTGCGCTTATTTAAATTTAGTTAAATTTGCTTTGATGTGAAAATAGTTATCATATCTGATATCTTCAGAAGAAGACATTGCACATTGCAAGAGACATTTGGACTAATGATTTGTAAGACCTGTTGTTTGTATTGTAGGTATACTATGCCAAAATGCAGTTTTCTATGCATTTAAGGGCTATTGAAGGGTTTGACCCAAAAAACAACAAATAATAATACCCATCCGTTACTACATGTGAAGGGCACAATACTGGGTTTAAAAACACAGCTGAAACATGAAGTGGAGTCTGTGAAATCCCGCAATTTCCTTCTTCCCATTGCGCTGCAACGTAACTAGGGAAATTCTAGTACCTTATAGTGGCGGTCGGTTAGAATATTTACTGTACAGTAAATAGTACTGTACTTTAAGTATAGACATGCAGGGGTCATACAGACGGACAGTTTTTTAAAGCCACCATAAAGTACCATAAAGCACCATAAAGTATTTTATTTAAATATCAGCATCACATCACTGGGTGTGAGTGAAACGAATGCAGATGAGCCTATAGGACACCCATTTCCCCCTGTGTGTACTGTAGATATATTCATTGAAGGACAGTGTAGAGTTGAAGCAGGATATTTTTATTATAGGGCAGAGAGAGGGGTACATTCAGCAGGCTATTTGTACTGTAGGGCATGTACCCTGGTGGGTGTATGTGATTAATGAGAGCAAAACTTGGTGCCCATGTAGTTCATCTGTTGCATCCAGCAGCAATTTTGACGACAGTATGGTTGATATCCAGGGAAAGAAACCATTATGATAGCATTGATATCACAAACTGTTTTTTTTTTTAAACCTTTTTATATAACCTTTTTATATATTTGAATACTGTACAAACTGTACAGAACCCCAAGAGATGTTCCCGTCCAGAAGGGTTAGAACACCTAAAGGGGTTCCCGCCCAGAATGGGTTTTTAAACAAGAACATCTTGAACATGAAGAGAAGATGCTCCGTGAATCCAGGCTCACTGAAACTGACGCATCATTTTTTTTTGCCAGCAGAGCCGACAGAGGCCTTCTTGGTGCCTCGTACTTTCTTCATTCTGTTCTTATGCTCCTTGCGCTGTTTCCTGGAGGTCTTCTTCTTCTCATAGAGACCATGACTGGCTAGTCTGTGTTTGGGCTCGTTCTTCTTGGCGTAGTCTAGGGAGTCGTACACCATGGCGAAGCCTGTCGTCTTGCCACCACCGAATTGGGTCCTGAAGCCGAAGACGAACACAACGTCAGGAGTCGTCTTGTACACCTTGGCAAGCTTCTCCCGGATCTCAACCTTGGGGACTGTTGCCTTGCCTGGATGGAGGACATCGACGACCATCTGCTTCCTCTGAAGCAGCCGGTTTGTCATGAAACGCCGGGTCCTGACCGTCACTGCGTTGGCCATGCTCAGGGGTGAAGAAAAGCAAGAGCAAAAGTCTCGTGCACACTCTCACTTCCTTATTCTACAATACGCTAATACTTGTTCACATTGTCAGATATACTTTCCTGGATTGTCATGGATTGTCCAAATTTGGTTATGATGACGTCACCGGCTAAAGTCTTTCAGAGCCACGCCATATAAGGAAATTAATGGTGGCCGAATCGGCTGAAACCTTCCCCAAATATGGAGTCATATACGACTGGCCACAAGTCCCAGATCCATATGAAGCTTTAGCGTTAGTTTTGGACCCAGTCTTCTTACTGTAGGTTTTTGGCATTTAAGTGTGGCAATGCAACTACAAATAGAGTTAAATGTGTTGCCAAATGTTATGTACACGATGTATTGACTCTTGTACTTTTTATTGCACTTCTCTGCTTCTCTATTCATCTGTCCTGACAGATTTTCTCTGTCAGCTCTGCCAAATTCAACAGTGTGGAAACTGAATGATATTGTGATGTATATTATTATTAATGTACTCTTTTGAGTATAATCTATTTAGCAGAGAATCTCTTAGCATTTTATATGTAATTGTTTTTCCCACCCAGTGGATTGTTTTAGTCGTATTTTGACTATGTATATCCCAAGACTTTTCGCCTTTCTTCTTCATCTTCTCCTCCTTGATCAGGTGATGGAGGAATAAGTGAGGGGATTAATGTTGTACTGCACTGAATTTAATTACTGATTGATTACTGGATCCGTCATCTCTGTTATCATCTCTGTTCTTTCTCTGTCTGTGTCTGTGACTCGTCCTCGCACTCGGAGGCAGAAGGGACAAGGTCAAAGATAATGAGGTTATTGTGGAAACAGTGCAGGTGACTGTTTCACACACTGCTCCTGTCCCTGACAAAAGTGTGTGTGTGTGTGTGTGTGTGTGTGTGTGTGTGTGTGTGTGTGTGTGTGTGTGTGTGTGTGTGTGTGTGTGTGTGTGTGTGTGTGTGTGTGTGTGTGTGTGTGTGTGTGTGTGTGTGTGTGTGTGTGTGTGTGTGTGTGTGTGTGTGTGTGTGTGTGTGTGTGTGCGCGTGTGTGCGTGTGCGTGGTGAGTGTTGATTGGGCTAATGGTTATCTATAATTAGGATGTCACAGCTCGAGGCTTCTCACTGGATCCTAACCAAAAAATCCTGATATTTTTACACCGGTGTCGTCACATGATCCATGTCCGACCGTCAGTAGAAGACACCGAGTTTCGCTTACAAACTCCACTTTGGTAACTACAGTATGCAGTATACAAACGGATAAATGAACACAGAGGGTTTTGCTGACACTAATGATAAATATGAGTTGTGGCTCAGCTAATAATAAAGATATGTGATGTAGAGGATGTTGACCTTTTGAGCTACATACAACTACACACACACACACACACACACGTCAACATTGAAACCATGCAATGTACCTACCTTATTAGGAGCAGTTAGGGGTTCAGTGTGTTGCTCATGGACAATTTGACACAATGCCAGGAGGATTCGGGGAATCGAACCGGGAACCTTAAGGTTTCCAGACGGCCGCTCTACCTCACTGCCTCTGTGTGTGACTGCAGAGAGAATTATGTACAACAATGAAAACAGACCCAGGCCACAACCATATTTTCAAACCCACTATACCTGGTTGTGAATATAATTTATATTTAGTGAAGCGTGCTCATATAAAGTGCAGAGTCACTGGTTTAATCCTCAAATCTGTCCAGGTAAAATAAATGAGAAACACCCCATGAATAACCACCATCAACGTGTCATTGACCAAAGCACTTAACCCCCAAATGCTTCACTGAAGCTGTATATTGGCAGAATTTGGCACTGGCCAGCAGTAGAAGACTGTAGCTATACACGGGAGAGCTCCCAGCAGTGAATAATGTCTGTGATGCAGGGCTTGGAACCCCTGCAACATCCATGCTCATTTAGCTTCCCCCGAATATATACAGGTTCAGCAAATAATAGCCGACCGCCAACAATGCTTGTCAGAGGCCCTTATTGTAAAATAACAATGACCGGTGGCTACAGACATAGCTTGGAGTGGCTAGCCTGCCGAATGTGCTGCTGTTGGAAAGCCCTTCAAAATGTGTGATTTCTTCTCCGGATCGACGAGAACTATACCTGGGATGTTGGCTACCACTTTTTGGGGTTGTAACACAATCGTAACATTAGTTCAGTCAGCATTCAATTCGCAGTTATGGCATTGGAATGGGTTTGTTTTGGGCGAAATACATCTGATTAGGAGCAACATATTCCCCCGGTAAATAAAAGCAGACTGACTGTATGCATGTGGCGTATGGGAGGAGGTGGGTGAATAATGCATAAAAACTGATGACACATGATGGAAGCTGCCTGATGGAAATTTAACTGGAGTTGTATGTACTTGACTGTTAGGATTTAGAAGTAATTTATTTTAGAATCAGGTCTCAGGTCTAAATGGGTTAAGCCAGGTATAGTTTCTTGACTGAACTTGTTTGCTCATAAACAGAGCTCTTCGTCAGGGATTCTCAACATTTTTAATTTCAAGGACCACCAGACCAGTTTAATAGGCATTAGGCCCCAGACCCCCATGTTATACGATTTGTTATCTCTGGGATCCCAATCTACACTGTAAACTCATTAGTAAGAGAGAGAGTGTTCAAATTGATTTGTACACTCAGGTGCTATTTACACGAGGATGGTGTTCATATAAAACGTCAAAATAAAGTATCGTTTGCTGCTGTCATTTAGACGAGAACCGTGTTCTCAGGAGGTGAAAACGCAACAAAGTGAAACCGCCTCCCAGAGTGGAAATCTTTAGAACACCGTTTCCTATGGTCTCCATATAAACAGGCAAAACTGTGAATCCACAAAACTTATGGCATCATGGCTCACGTTGGCTCACAGCGCATATGTTTATTACATTGATGCAGAGCCATATCATTATGATATAATGGAGTTCCTGAACAAGCCTCCCTCCTCGCCTACAAAGTGATGCTCATCAGCGATGTTGAATGTAAAACCATGATGTAAATAAAAAGCCTTGTGATAGACGGCAGCCGCGGCAGCAGCGTTTATGTAGCCTAATGTATTATAAAATATATACCATCCCGTGGCGCGCCCAGAGCCGTGTTGCGCAGGCTTGCGTGAAGGTTTCTTATTCTTGTACGTGGGGGACCTGTCTATTTGGCAGCCCGTTATCGCCACCTAGCGACAGTATAGCATAATAGCACATCATATCATAACGTGTGCGTTCTCGTGTAAAGGGTAAGAAAAAATGAGAACGCAACGGGACTTTGACGTGTTATATGGAGATGGTCGCCGTCTAAAAGAGGCCTCAGTTACAGATCTGCAAGGGTCCATTTGGTTGGTTACTGCTTACCGGAGAAAGTGGCCATCTACAGTAAACATTATGGGCACCATAATATTAAATTGGCTTTTTTCCCCTAAAATGTAGGACAGTTACTTCACATCGTTGATGATGACCTTACATTGTGTTGGTGTTATTTTCAAACCCTCCCAGCCAGACGGCAGACAGAATGCACTTACAAATGCAATACAGACATACGTGTGTGTGTGTGTGTGTGTGTGTGTGTGGGTGTGTGTGTGTGGGTGTGTGTGCATGCGCGCGTCGCTCTGGATTAAGATGCCTATATTGTGCGTGCAATGTGCGTGCGCACATTCTTGTACTGTATGTGTGTGTGTGTGTGTTTAATACAGAATGGACGAACATACTATACTGAAGGTTTTACAGATCTGTTGAACACAGTACAGTAGGTCAGTGGCACTCTTCCGGCCAGAAGAGATTCAGCAGATTATAACTCAACACCAACGTCCATACAGTGCACTTCATTGACAATTTCAACTTTTCCTGTGATCGCACACCTCTTTTCGAGGCAGATGGACTTTGCAGTCTGAGTCAGGAGTAGCATGTTGCATCTCCAACCTATTCTACTTCCTGCGGCACCCATCTGTGACTTCTGCCGAGGACAGCAGGAATCAACACAAGCAGAATATAGGACAACAAAGCAGGAGACTTGAAAGAGAGCAAAAAAGATGATCATCCCCTGCCTGAAGAGAGCTTTATAAACATGAGTCATCAGTGCCAAGATTAAAAGGAGTCTCCACCCCACTCACCAACAACTGCTTGTGGAGAAAATAATTGGGAGAAATACAATAATGTGCGAACACAGCAGCGAGATTTGTGAACTGCTGTGATAAAATAAGGTTAGCCAGTATCCAGTAGACCTCTAGACCTTAAAGAAGAGGATCCAAGGCACTCTGTTCCAGTGAGGTGAAAAAAAGCCTTTTTTACATGCCAAGGCATGGCAAAGAACATTGCAAAAAAAGACCAACGCGTTTCGGCATTCAGCCTTCGTCAGACCTCTAGACCTACTGTATGTAAACAGAGCTGCTACTTTTACACACATTTTAAATTTGAGGCTTTTTTTTGTATACTATTTAAATAGTTTTGAGGAGAAATGCTGCTATTTGTCCCAAAATGACGATGACAGAATGATGATGGTGCTATTCGTTTCAAAAAGTTTTATACCCTGTATACTGTATATAACATGACGATGCATGTGACATAGCTCTGTTTACCCAATGCTGTACCCCCTCCAACTGTAGCCATTATTCTTTCCCCGTTTTCAACAGTTTTATTATATTTTGACAATTGCTTTGGCAATGTAAATGTATGTTTTCTCATGCCAATAAAGCTCCTCCTTGTGAGGAGGTCCGACCTTCTTTCCTCCCCCGGTTGGAGTTCACTGAACAGATGAACAAACTTACACCCCTCCCTCTCCACCTCCACCATTGTCTTTTTGACACAATGCTAAATGGTGGGTGTCGTCAGACTCGTCACTGTGACAGTTACGACAGCCGCCACCACCCCTCCCTCCACGACGATCATCCTCTGTCTCCCAAGCCTGATATAGCCAGTTATTTGTAATACAGCAAACTCCAACTGATATCTCCTGACTCTTCCCAGGACAAGCTAGGGTCCTGTATCCTGTCAGATTCCTCAATTCCTGTCTGGATGGTAGTTCAAAAAGGAATGGTGAATCTTTTAAGAAACAGGAAGCACTCGACCGATTGTGCAAATGTATCAAATTTAGCATCCATTATATTCCTTTTTTTATCACATTAAATCATTGCACCCACCACTAAGTTGAAGGATGTCTCTTGTAAGAATTAAAAGCTGTGTCAAAAAGCTGAACGCAGGTGGGGAAAAAACAATTGTGTTCATTATGACATCTATAAAGAGCGTCACTTGTAATTTAGAACAGAGAAATGCAAGGCACTCCTTCTCTGTCATCATCGGCCAAAACAATAACAATGCACACGTCTTGTTTGCTACTGTCGACAGGCTACAAACCGTCCTGTGTCACTGACAAATGTCATAAAATGAACAAGCAGTCAGTGCCTCCATATCGGGTACAGCAGTGGTTCCCAAACTTTTTCATGTCAAGTACCCCCAAATTGACACTAATTAGGCCCCCACTTGAAAAGGTATGCCAGGGAGTGGGACCCCCATAAGAGAATTTTTACGGCGCTCTAGCAGTGATTCTCATTCTCAACCCGTTTAATTTCTAGGACCCCCAGTTTGATATGCATTAGTCTACGGACCCCCATTTAATGGCATTTCTATCTCTGGGACCCTCAATTTATATTGTAAAATCAATGTTAATTTAACTCTGAGAGTGTACAAATGGAACCAAATGGACCCGTTGGGGTCGGTTTCGTTCCCTTTGTACACTCTGAGTGTACACCATGAGAGTCCATTTGGTTACAAACTATAATTTAGCTGGAACTCCCTCAAGGACCCCTGGGGGTCCCCGGACCCCACTTTGGGAACCACTGGGGTACAGTATATGCTGTATGTTATCCCTGTGTCAATTTACATTTCATTACCATCACGCAATTCTATCCGATCTTCCAATAAAAACTTGGATAAGCTCCTAGTGATAGTGGCTTAACATGAATGTCCCTCTCCTATTATCAACACCATGGGATGTGTCAACGTTCCTGTGAACGTTATCACTTTATTCTGTTTTCACTTTTTCTCAGCATGGCACATCCTACAGTCCTACACGTACAGAACAATACTGACCCAGCACCAGCAGACATGTCAATCGTGTGTGTGTGTGTGTGTGTGTGTGTGTGTGTGTGTGTGTGTGTGTGTGTGTGTGTGTGTGTGTGTGTGTGTGTGTGTGTGTGTGTGTGTGTGTGTGTGTGTGTGTGTGTCTGTGTGTGTGTGTGTGTGTGTGTGTGTGTGTGTGTGTGTGTGTGTGTGTGTGTGTGAGCTGTCACATACTGTAACCACTGACATGTGGAAAAACTGACAAGTTAAAAAACCCTAGTGACACACACACAGTCTCTCTCTCTAGTGAGAGTACATTGTCTTAGATTAGAACAAAGTATTTTCTTTTTGACAAAAGCTTTATTCTCATTAGTGACTGGTATTTTCATGTGTTTTAGTGGACAGGCTTGTGGATGTGTGTAAGTACCTCTTTCTATTCTCACACTACCGGCAGTTGTCAGTGCTTCTAGCAAAGGTCAGTCTCACCCACGTCACATCTGGAGAGTGAAGAGTGTTATTTGATCTCTAAAAAAAGATGACTTTGAGGACAAGTTTAATTAGAACAAGAACAATTCTGATGTCTGTGTTTGCTACTACCCCACTCTATCTGTATCTCTCTCTCTCTCTCTCTCTCTCTCTCTCTCTCTCTCTCTCTCTCTCTCTGTTTGTTCGTATCTTGTTACATGCATGATGCACGCAAGTGCGCATGGCCACATACACACACACACACACACACACACATACACACACAATCACGCATTAAACATCACATTTTTCACATTGTGATAGAAAACTAACCAGTCTTTATTCAGCCAATCAATATTAAACCCCAGGACGAATACCTGCTCCTTTTGCAACAGCTAATGGGATCCATCCATACAATACGCCAATAAACACCTCAAGAATACACAGATATTAGTTCACTGCACTCTATTCTGAGGTGCCATGGCCATACTGAGGTCATGAAGGAATTAATCAATATTACAATTTGTGTTCGGTTTGGACCACAACGGCATGGGTTTGAACCGTTTGATCCCGGGCGCTGACACTCAGCGTATGAGTATAGCATGGCTTGGGTGCAGCAAGTCGTGCGGTAAGTTCTGGGAGCTGTTGGTAGGTGTGATGCTCCACCTCAGCGTCCCAGGGGTCTATTGCATTGTAACATGGACAGGCATGTTACCGGCTGATACTGACAAAAGCCACTCCCAACGTACTTACATGAGAGGGTGTCCGTTGTTGTTACGACATGTGGTGAGGAACCTGTGCTGAGTTCCGTAGGCATCACTGACCTGAAGTGCTATTTATGCCTCCCACACACTACAAGATTTTTGGAAAGATTTTTTTAAACACTTTATTTCCGTCCATTAAAAAGAAAGCATATACATACAAAAATACATGTATACTCACGTAGGTCCACTAACATAGTGGCAACGAAAAGGAACAGGCTGAAGCCGAAGCTGAATAAATGAATAGTGATATAGTTGTTGTTATGTTGCTATTATTCAACAGTTACCAACCAAATGAAACATAATCAAAATGTTTTCATATTGTGTTGCAATTCGCTCAAAAACCTTTTGCAAGTATTATCTCAGTTTCCCTAGAAATACATCAGGTCTAATTGACATGAACTAGTCCCTGTTGACTCTGCCAATGGCTCTGAGCCAGCCAACTTGAGCTAACAAGACATAGAGATTGTGATTTCACAAACTGAACCACACAGCAAGTAAGAGCCTTGAGTCATGTGGCCCATAGGTCAGTAGTAGTAGCCTATGGGCCTCTTTTCCTTAGCGTGAGCCAGCTGGATGTACAGTACAAGTACACCCCCTGGACATGATGGTATTGTATCACTGTATGTCACAGGGACTTGACCTCAATCCAAGCCGTTATGCCTCCCCCTCAAGCAGGGAGGCAATGTACAATTTTAATAGTATTTGGTATGACTCAGCCTATGTATTGAACCCTGACCTCCCAGTCTAAGGGTGAACGCGGCAGTACCTCAGGCACATGGGGGTAGAGCGGCCGGATGGGAACCGCCACGTTCCCAGTTCCATCCTGGGCTCCCCCAGAGTTGGCGTCGAGGTGTCCTTGATTTACGCTCTGACCACATGGCCACTGAGTTGGTTTAAAAAATAATAATCACTGTTAGGTCCGTTGTGTTATAGCTCAGAAGATAATTTTGAAAGGACAGATTTGGCTACTACGTCTGCCAACTTCACGTGCATTTAAAAAAAGTTTTAGTACTGTGTCACAGTGTCACTGACTCATCAGCACAGCTGCTGGAGGTTGCCAGGGTAGAAGCTTCTAGTAGTACACTGTAAAATGCACTGGGCCCAAGAGTCCAAAACCTTTGATCCCTATTTGAGTTGATATCCAATCTGTGATCATAGAAATATCTCAACAAACATGATTTTACGGTATATCAAAGTGCTACTGTCCTTCGGCAATTAATACTGTAGTGTAGGCTGTCCATTTTCATTCAATTTGTATGTGGATATATGCATATACACAGTATGTCTGCGGGGGTACATCAGGGCCTTCCCAAAAACGTCTGTGCACAGCCCTGTGTGTGCTTGCGTACATACAGGTACGTGCGTGTGCGCATGTGTGTGTGCATGTGAGACAGATGCAAAAGGAGGTAGGGAGATGAGGAATGCATTACATTGGTCTGTCTGAAATCAATCAAACGCTTCAGCTGTGGCCCCAGGGACAACAAGAGAACGAGGGATGAGAGGTGGAGAGGATATGATAGAGAGGAGGGAGGAAGAGGTGGAGGTCGCTATCACAGCCCATCATGACTGGTGGAGGATTGGTGAGGGGAGAGAGAGAGAGAGAGAGAGATGGAGGGAGGGAGGGGCTAACTGGTGGGAGGAGAGGAGAGGAGAGGAGGGACCTTGGGATAAAGGAGAGTGGTGAAGAAAAGAGGAGGGATAATGGGAGGGAGGGGGATACAGGGAGAGGTGAGAAAAAGTGGGAAGAGAGAGAGTGAGGGAGTACTGTATGTATGGGATGGCAACACTACTAAAAGTGTAGCCCAGAGACAACAGTTAGAGAGAAAGGCAGCAGATTGCATAACTGACATACTGAACCCAGAGAGAGAGAGAGCTAGAGAGAGGGCACTCAAAAGCACTTGTACTCCAACAAAAAAAACAATTGTAGTACAAGCATTAGTAGCAGCAGCAGCAGCAGCAGCAGCTGTGTTTATGGTTGAACCAGCGTAACCGGCAGCAGCTGCTCAGTTTGTGGCTGCATGAGTGTAACATGGACCTGAGTGGATATTGAAACCCAACTTGGACTTTTTTCACTTTTGGATCTACGTCATCTGCCTCTACAAGGTGTTCTGCCTCAGGACTCATTATATCTCCCACTGAGGACCTACATGCATTTGGTGAAGTGATGCAGTAGTGATACTGGTCCAGCAGCTGTGTATTCACCAGGAAGGTTTGGACTTTGGGCACAAAGAGCCTATGAGAGCTTGATGATAATGGCAACAGGACAGCATGCAGGGACCTCATCCAACTAAACTATGAGCCTTGCAAAGTAAACATCCAAAGTAGGACCTGGATCAATACTTGGCCAGCCAAGTGTTTTATTCAAGGACGCGTCAACAACTGTTATTTACTGTGGGCTATCTGTTCCTGCAGAAGAGATTGTACAGACCCTCTAACAGGTCTGGTGATAGATCACTTCCAGTTCAGTCCAGGGAGGAAGTGTAATTTCCTCTAAACTCAGATCTGACAAAAGATTTTCAACAAATTATGGTTTTGTTATCTAATGTAGTATAACATAACAGAGGAATGAATTTTCAGTTTGTAAACAGAATCGAAATGTCTGTTTCTAATGATAGGGAGGATGAACAGAAGAGCTGACTGGCCTGATCAAATAGCTCAAACAGAAAGCAGTTTGACTGGCAGGAAGGACAAGGAGGGCCAAACCAAGACAACAGGTGGCGGGAGAAATAAGAGAAATAATAATCAAATGAAACAAAAAATTCCAAACGGAAGCAGGAAAAAGTGAGGGGAACTTTTACTCCAAGAAAGAGAATAAGAGGCGAAAGAAAGGGCGTGGGAGCAGAAGAACGTTACCTACGTTGGGATAATGTCTTCCATGAGTATTAGGGACAGCATCGTGTCCCAGGACGGGATGTCTGGCATGAACAACGAGCGCAGGAACACCCGTGTCAAGAGAGCTGTCCGCATCTCCTCTGTGGTAGCACATGAGGTGAGTTGTGTGTGTGTGTGTGTGTGTGTGTGTGTGGTGTGTGTGTGTGTGTGTGTGTGTGTGTGTGTGTGTGTGTGTGTGTGTGTGTGTGTGTGTGTGTGTGTGTGTGTGCGCGCGCGCGCTTTATTACAAACCACTGACACTGATCTGTCATCAGGCTGATGACAGTGTGGGCAGCAGGGACTGTTGGTGCATTTTCTTTGTTGGTTTGATTGATTGATTGAATGAATTTTTTATTTCACATTATGCAGAATGGGTACATTTAAAACGAAGTGAATATAAAAGCTGCTACTTTGAGGACGAAACCATGAAAAGCACAAGACTTGTTTACATAAGGGTCTAAACACAGCACAAACTGGTGCTGCCCAGGATTCCCGTTTGCATATGAGTGTTTATGTTGTGTTTGGGGGGCCTTTTGGTAAGAAAACAATGGGGGGGCCCATCTGTCTGACCTGTATGGGATATGCGTGTAACCCCCAACCCATCTCAGAAAAACATGGACGTTTCAATGGACGTTGCCACCATATGCCTTTGAGAGTATCAAGAGTTGGCTCTGTAATGCTCCTGTGCTCTCTGCTCCTGATTCCGTGCTTCCCTGTAAAGCTGAAGGTGGATGCTAGTGCGTCCCTGTAAAGCTAAAGGTGGATGCTAGTGCGTCTCTGTAAAGCTGAAGGTGGATGCTAGTGCATCTCTGAAAAGCTGAAGGTGGATGCTAGTGCGTTCCTGTAAAGCTGAAGGTGGATGCTAGTGCGTTCCTGTAAAGCTGAAGGTGGATGCTAGTGCGTCTCTGAAAAGCTGAAGGTGGATGCTAGTGCGTTCCTGTAAAGCTGAAGGTGGATGCTAGTGCGTTCCTGTAAAGCTGAAGGTGGATGCTAGTGGTGTATGTGCCAGTGCAGCATTGCTGCAGGAGATCCTGGATGGAGTGGACCATCCGATTGGTTACTTTTGTTTTCAGCCTTAGCTCTTTTGCTGGCTCGCCAACATTTTGATGTGTATGTTTGATCCAGTCCCCCCAAAGTCTGACATCACTGCCTCTAGAGGTCACTATCCCCCTGGGTCACAGATTTTTGTCCTAACACAAACATGAAATGCCATTGACAATGAATGGAGAATTTCTGTCATATATTATGTAGATAACTCAGCCTGAAAGATAAGGCTATTATGTGCATTAAATGCCATTGACAGTTAATGAATGAAGAATTTACGTCATTTGTAGTCGGGCAAATTGGCTGTTTTGTCCTACAAAAAGTTAAACAATTAACAAAGTTAATTAAATTCCCATTGACATTGAATGGATGATATATGAACATAAGAGCGTTCCTCACTTCACACAGGTAGTGTGTGTATTGGAATCCCCACAGGCAAATCTTAGATCCCGTCATATAATAACTGTGTTCCAGAAATAAACAAACTCAATGGATAATATGGATATGAAGCATCAACTGATGGTGTAAAAGTACTAATTTATCCAAAGACAAAGAGTAAGACTTTATTTTTCCTTCTCCAAACACAGACGTTATCAAATCTAACTCAATGTCATAAATAACCCAGATTCACATACCTGACAAAATCGCTGGGCAGTTTGTTTATTTTTGGAGCATAGTTCTTATATGACGTGGTCTAAAATGTGCCTATGGGGATTCCAGCGATGATGCTGTCTGTGACTCAGGGCTACAGGTAGTGACATCAGGACTTTGGTACTCTGTATAGAGCAGTGGTTCCCAAACCAAGAGAGATTAGATGTTTGCCCGGGACCCAAACTAGTGAAAGTAGCAGATTTACAAGCCCACAACACGTCACTTCATGCTATGTTGCGAGCTTGTAGATTATGGAATTTAATGTCCAATATCATGTATCATGTAGGCATCATCAACTTATGTCTATTGTCTAACCTCATGTATGTACATACTGTACCAGCTGGATATGCTATGTGTATATATGCAGATATATTTTGTTTGCCATAGTATACAAGTCATGATTTTAAGGTTTGTTGGACCTGCTCACCTCTTCCTGGTCCGATTTGTTTCTTTGTTTTAAAATGTATTCAATTATTGATTTTCTTTTATTAAAAAACATATTATTTTTATTTATTTATTTCTTCTTTTTTTTTCAATATAGGAAAAGAAAATGGGATTTTTACTCGAGTCGTGACCCATAAAAAATGAATGAAATCATGACCAGTGCTTTATACTGTACTAACGGTATACGTTTTAACAGCGGGCAACAGCCAGACGACTACCGGTGATAGCAGGCGAACGGCCGAAAAGATAAAAATAATTAATCTTTTCAGGCGATACTGGGCGATTAGGCGATGTGTCGGCCGATGCTCGCCCACTGTTAAAACACACTGTTACAGCATAATCGAGGCTCATGCTCAATATTCCTCCCCGCGTCGGCAGCTGGTGGCCCGGGGGCCACATCACTGAATGCGGCCCGCAGGATAATATCCGAACATTGATAAATTATTGATTTCAGCTAATTACTAGTATGCAAATGTAATTGTCTTTTCTTATGTCCAATATTTGTATTTAAAGTTAACATACCGGTAACTATAACTAAATGCATTTGAAATTAAATTAAAATGTGACTTTTTAGGATTCCAGTTAAAAAATATCAAAAAAATATTCAGGATTTCAATTCAGATATAGCAAAAATTGCTGATCTATAAGCTCAAAACGCGTCGCACTGCGATGCGTTTTGAGCTTGTAGATCTGCTATTTTTGCTATGACAGTAATATGCAATGTGGCCCTCTGGAGGGAGTGTGGACATATAGTGGCCCTCTGGAGGGAGTGTGGACATATAGTGGCCCTCTGGAGGGAGGGTGGACATATAGTGGCCCTCTGGAGGGAGTGTGGACATATAGTGGCCCTCTGGAGGGAGTGTGGACATATAGTGGCCCTCTGGAGGGAGTGTGGACATATAGTGGCCCTCTGGAGTGAGTGTGGACATATAGTGGCCCTCTGGAGGGAGTGTGGACATATAGTGGCCCTCTGGAGGGAGTGTGGACATATAGTGGCCCTCTGGAGGGAGTGTGGACATATAGTGGCCCTCTGGAGGGAGTGTGGACATATAGTGGCCCTCTGGAGGGAGTGTGGACATATAGTGGCCCTCTGGAGGGAGTGTGGACATATAGTGGCCCTCTGGAGGGAGTGTGGACATATAGTGGCCCTCTGGAGGGAGTGTGGACATATAGTGGCCCTCTGGAGGGAGTGTGGACATATAGTGGCCCTCTGGAGGGAGGGTGGAAATATAGTGGCCCTCTGGAGGGAGTGTGGACATATAGTGGCCCTCTGGAGGGAGTGTGGACATATAGTGGCCCTCTGGAGGGAGTGTGGACATATAGTGGCCCTCTGGAGGGAGTGTGGACATATAGTGGCCCTCTGGAGGGAGTGTGGACATATAGTGGCCTCCTCCATTGTCAAAGATGCCCAGCCCTGATTTATACATCCTGAAATTGAAAAGGAGCATGAAAGGAGAGAGAGCTTCAAAATGGTAGCTATCCTGGCCCTCCTATGGTCAAACATTGCACTTATATTATCTTAGTTGCTGTTCTGAACCCTTTCATATATCATTTAAATTGTAATCAAATGTCCTATTTTTATGTGCTTCAAATGTGTCTTTATGTAAATGGCCTTGCTTTTGAAATGTGCTATACAAATAAACTTGCCTTGCCTTCATATGCAGGGTATGCGCATGTATAGGGTATGCATGAAGTGAGTGGCAAAGTGAGTTCAACTTTGTTTAACGTTTTTTTAATGCAATCAGATGTGACCTTTCTGTTTGGATGTATGGGCTGTCAAGAAAGAAAGCATGTTTTTTGCCACTCAGTAGAAGTTCCCACATAACGTCCAGGTATGATGATGATGTCACACGCATACCCTCTATAGAGCAGCAGGGGTCAAGCTGAGAATAGCCCAAGAACTGGACAGCTGTCCTTTTACGACCAGAACACAGCAGGGGGGTCAGTCTGAGAATCAGCTGTCTAAACTCTATAGCACATTTCTCTCAGGGGTCACGTCACTCATTGGACTATTTACCTTGTCGTTTGTTGTCTAGAGTTAATGTTTACTCAGCATCTTGTACTTGACACCCTCCCTAACGACCAACCAATGGGGGTCATTGACATGGGACTAACAATACAAAGAGGGATTGTTAATTGGCCTAACATCGAAATTGGGAGGAACACGTTTACCTTTTTTCAAAGGGCAGTTTTGCTTATTTGGATTTAGTGTAGCTCTCTACAATCTCCTATCTACCCTATCTCTCACTATCCTATCAGGAAACTGAGGGCGGAGAGGGAAGACTTAATAATAGATAAATGATGGAAGGCTGATTGGAACTCGGGTGCTCACAAATCAGAATGAGAATTTGGTATTTTTGAGTGATGGCCGGATCTGATTAGATTACTTTTGAAATCCCACCAAACCCTACTCTCATCTGCCTCTCCTCTCAGATTTCCTGCACTCTGACTTAAAAGATGAACAAAATACATGCTAAATAAAGAACATGGAATCCCACCTCCATTCTTTCATCTTTCATCCTCCCCTCCATTCATCTACACAGTATCTCAGTCAGGGCTTTGACTGCCCTTGACCTGAACTCCTGTGTGTCAGGAGGACTGAATTATAATAATAATAATAATTTATAAATTGTATTGCTTTTACTGCTACATTGTATAAAAGTCTAGAAGGAAGGAAAAAAAGCCCACTACTGGTAGTAGTGGGCCTCACCTGCAGTTTACAGTACCATCATAATAGCTGTAACAGAAACGTGGAAAAGTAGGTCAGTTTGCTGGGGTGCCTGTGGCTCAGCCAATTATTTCACAGACCATCTGCTCCTAGGGAGTAGTGCATGGACCCGGGTTCGAAGTTCGAACCTGACCCCTGTCTTGTCCCGGGTGTCTCTTCTTTCTCTCTTTGCTTTTGTGGTTGCTTGGTTTTTCTGTGTCCCTATTCTCTAGGTAGCTATACCCAAAAAATGAATGAATAATTAAAAAATAGGCCTTTGCTGCTTCAGGTCAGATTGTGAACCTGAGGCGCGGCCCCTTGGGGGCCCTTGGGCATTTTCACAAGCAAAAAAACTTGAAGGGCACAGCCCTTTATCACTAGGGAAATCCATAGGGGAATTATCGGCAGGGAAATGCAATGTGCGACTATAATGTGCCAGCTTTAAAAAGAATCACTGCAAAGTGTGCATTAATGTATTCGCCAGCACAGGACCCTAATGTGCACATATCCTGTGTACACAAGTGTATGACCTGGTATGAGAAGCATGCAGATATAATTTCCCACATTTATTACCATTTATTATTTGCCTTCTCTACTGCTTATTGTTGAAAATGTGGAGAAGGCAGCTATAGACGAATCCAGGAGCAGTTTCATGGTCGCAGCCTACGTATTTCCTGTAGGCGGACTCGACGTAGCTGCGGGGTTTAAACCCTCACCAGGCGCACGTCTTCTACTACAGTGAATGGCAGAGTAACTGATGTTAGTCTGCCTCAAACGTTACTCTTTTACCTGCTTTTTACTAAACACTAACATTACAAAGATGCCCAGAACATCGGGATGAACCTGTGTAGTTTATGGCTGCTCCAACAGTAGTGGCAACATTAAAAATAAATAAAACGGAATGTCAAAATATCCACAGCGGTGGCTGAGACCAGAGCCATTGAGTAATGGTTGAGACAAAGCAGTGAAAGATACATAACGTCAGTATTACTGAATGTATTTTATACCTCATACTAAGCATTTAAAGTATGAGGTATAAAGTACAGCAGCCTTGTGTTCATAAAACAGAAAGATTAAGGTATTGGTTAATACTGACGTTATGTATCTTTCACTGCTTTGTCTCAACCATTACTCAATGGCTCTGGTCTCAGCCACCGCGGAGGATATTTTGACATTCCGTTTTTATTTTTTTTAATGTTGCCACTACTGTTGGAGCAGCCATAAACTACACAGGATCATCCCGATGTTCTGGGCATCTTTGTAATGTTAGTGTTTAGTAAAAAGCAGGTAAAAGAGTAACGTTTGAGGCAGACTAAGATCAGTCACTCTGCCGTTCACTGTAGTGGAAGACGTGCGCCTGGTGAGGGTTTAAACCCTGCAGCTACATCGAGTCCGCCTACAGGAAATACGTAGGCTGCGACCATGAGACCCGCTCCTGGATTCGTCTATACAGTTACTACAGTTGTGGGCCACTGTGGCTAAAAAGACAAAAGCAAGGTTTTGGTAATAAGGAATGGATCTACAAGAAAGGTCTTTACGAAATAGATAGATAAGAGCGTGTAAGTGGGCTCAGATACCAGAGGGTGTCCCACTCTCCCTACTGTAGGTTCTCAAGCTGTCAGGACCAAGTTGTGTTTGATTTATTTGGTCTTGGTTACCTGGCTATCCACTCCAAGGTCATTAAGAGACCATTTGGAGTTTGATTGATCTGGTCTTGACCATGGGTCTCAAGGTCCTCCTGAGTCCTGCATGATAAATGTTTGTTTGATTAAACATGTCCTTTCTCAGCCAAGGCTCTTTTTAATGACCGGCCTTTTTGTTGTTGTCTCCACCAGGCCGAAGGCATGTGGGGAGAGTATGTTTTGCACTCCGTCCGTCCGCGTGTCCGTCCGTCCGTCCGTCCGTGTGTGTGTCCGTCCGTCCGTCCGTCCGTGTGTCCGTGAACAGCTAATCTCGGCCACCGTTAACCCGGTCGATGCCATATTTTGCACACACACTCCCTGGATGCCAACGATGAACCTCTGCCCCAAACTTTCCAGAACGGCCTGTTATAGCACCACCAGGAGGCCGCTTTGTGCAAAACAAGTTTTTGCACAGTACACCTACAGATTTTGTCCAAACATCACGCGAATTGGTACACAGTCTCTCTAGAGCCATTCAACGAAACGGGTCTTTCAGATTTATCAGACTCCATCCTGATTGGTTAAGATTGGCTTCCAAAGTTCACAGGAGTGCTCAGTTTCAAACAAAATGCTGCAAATCATGAACACATCGCGTGATTTCCGTGAAATTGTGCACCCACATTCCCACTAGGCCGAGGACGAAATGCCACATGAACAATTTCAACTCAGCCTCAAGGTGGCGCTATAACTGGCCGAAAAGTGTTTTTACCTCTAACTGCACGGATCTGTGGATAACCTGGTGGAGACCTGTGCCCGGAAGGGCACTTTTTCTAGTTAAATCTGTTTTTGATTTATATAAGCCATTTTCTTGAGGTTGTCCAGCTCATAGGACACCGAGTTTGACTAGAGTTGTTCTCGCCTTCATTCACAAAGCTTGCAGTAATGATCCATTGATCTTCTTCACTTGGTCTGCAGAGAGTGATTAGTCATGTCTTGTGGTGGTGGGGTGGCAGGTTGTTCCGCTGAGCCTGCAGAACGACATAATGACAAAGTGGAGAGACAGAGAAATAGAGAAACGGTAGTGAATTTGGAAAGGAAATTGATTTTTTTTAATTGTAATTGTTTGTCATGAATGAGTCTATAGGACATTTTCATGATAATTTAAGCTGCAATCAATAACTTTGAAGTTATGCCCAGATTGGAAAACCTGTACGACTCATGAGAGACTACATTTATACTGCCAATAAGGCAGTGGTTCTCAAAATGTTTGGCCCAGGGCACCACTGAGCCAAGTTCACACCTGAGCCAAGTTCACCCCTGAGCCAAGCTCACAACGCATGCATAAATTATGGATGAGGGGTCAGGACAGATAAGACTTTTCGGGGAGGGATCAGAATAAATGATGGACTTAGATGGTTCTTCGTCTCAACTGCTCATATATAATATACATTTAATTTTATAATCAACCGTAGAAAGGCTTCCACAGTAGTGCAAATATAGCTGGTTTTGAATGCTAGAATGTATCTGTCTGTCTCTTTCTCTCTTTTTTTTGGAGGGAGGCCTGGGAGGGCTTTTCTACCTTTAACTGCAATACCATGAGAGACAGAGGGAGGGAGACAGAGAAAACACATTAAACTGGCATTTAGGAATTATTATACTGACTTAATTGCTGTATCCACTTATTATTGAACATTGACTGTGTGCGTGTGCATGCGCGTGTGTATGTGCGATGCATGCGCACACATACGACTCCATGTGAGCATGCATGTGTGAGTGGGCAGTGAGTTTAGTAATCAGTAGCAATAATATGGTTAGAACTCATCAGCCTCATGTACTGTATGTTTCTTCCGCTCTCCTCTCATTCAATTAACAAAACACGAAGCAACATAGATTACACTGTCACATCAACCCCTGCAACCAACTGGCCACTTGGCTGAACCTTGATCTGTCTCTGGAGCTGTTCAGACAACGGTGAATTACCCCTCATGGTCCGGGATGGAGAGATGGGCAAAGTTGTTGTTCCTTATCAATCACTTGGGTCAGACATCACATGCTCTATTAAACCTCTACTGCCTCCCAAAACATTCACATCTCACTCTCACTCCACTGACTCATGTCAGCCATTAAGAACACTGCTGATAACCTGTGTAACATGTTATCACCTGTGGCTAAAGGCAGGCATGGTGTTAGGCGCACAGTGTTAGGCGCTTACCTCACACTTTGATCAACAAGCACAAGACATCTGCCCCTCATGTCCAATACAACACCCAGGCCAACACTCCACTCATATCAATACAACACCCAGGCCAATTAATGCTCCACTCATATCAATACAACACCCAGGCCAATGCTCCACTCATATCAATACAACACCCAGGCCAATGCTCCACTCATATCAATACAACACCCAGGCCAATTAATGCTCCACTCATATCAATACAACACCCAGGCCAATGCTCCACTCATATCAATACAACACCCAGGCCAATGCTCCACTCATATCCAATACAACACCCAGGCCAATGCTCCACTCATATCAATACAACACCCAGGCCAATGCTCCACTCATATCAATACAACACCCAGGCCAATGCTCCACTCATATCAATACAACACCCAGGCCAATGCTCCACTCATATCAATACAACACCCAGGCCAATGCTCCACTCATATCAATACAACACCCAGGCCAATGCTCCACTCATATCAATACAACACCCAGGCCAATGCTCCACTCATATCAATACAACACCCAGGCCAATGCTCCACTCATATCAATACAACACCCAGGCCAATACTCCACTCATATCAATACCCAGGCCAAGTGAGACTCTTCTCATTCCTCATTTTCCAACACCTGTAAACTCAGGCTCTACCTCAGCCACTAGCATTCCTTATTTCCCTGCATCTGTAATTGTTGCCGGTAATTTGATAGATGTTAGTAATGTTCCTACTGTATGTACCTTGTTTACTTGTTCACAGATGATGCACTTTGTTTATATAGATGTAAAATGTTTGCTTGATTGCAGCTGCTAACTGTAATTTGTTGTTGTTATTCAGACTGACAGATGGCCCCAGAGCCACACCCACTTATTCTTTAAATGTCTGTGGATTCAGCCCGTAGCCATCAGCTTGCCAGTCTCACCTGTGCAACGCACACATACAGACAAGAACATGCAATTCTTGTATATCGGAACGGGCTTTAGTTGGGGTTCACCCATCTGTGTCTGTGTGCTTAGTCATGGTATCCAGTATGTTGTCAAAAGCCAAAACGATCACCATGTTACCTTTATTTAGCAATACTGTCCAACACCTGCATTACCAGTCCAGCACCACTTGTATAGAAGGGCTGTGTGTAACTTAGCTTACTGTATTGTATATCAAGGGCCATGAGAGGCCTATGGTATACAATCTACTGTCATTGTCTTAATTAACAGAGTCACTGAGTGGAAAATGAGAATGGATTCAGAGTCAGTCCAAATTTAATGACCACTCTTCAGCATCTGCCCTGCGTGCGTGCATGCGTGCTAGTTTCATGGTATAACTGCCAAGTCTGAAGATGTTGCCTGTTTTGCCAAACAGGAAGAATCTCATCTCATAATCTGGCAAGTACTGTACGTTAATTTAAAGCGTATAGGAAGGCCCGCTGCAATGCCAGAAAACTAACTGTCTGTCGCCTCTGGAGTGACTAATTCTCGTACCAGTTGCCGTGCGCTTCCCCCAGCCCCTGTGCCCACCCGCCTCAACTGGCAACTGGTACGGGAATTAGTCACTCGCGTCTCCTCTCCCTCCTACCAGGTGCTGTCTCTGACTAAAGGCTCATACATAGTCTGGTTTTACGGTGGTGGGGTGACCACCGAACTACAACATGACGTCACGAGCCGCGGTGAAGAGCAAACCACCGCCACCGCTCCAGCCCTTCTCTCTGTTTTTACTCACCACCGCTCAATGTTATTTCAGCTCCGGTGGTCAGCTCACCACCGGAGCGGTGGTCACCTTACCACCGAAAATCCAGACTATGAATAGGCCTTAACTGTCTGTCTCCTCTCCCTCCTACCAGGTGCTGTCTCTGGGTGCAGACGTGCTACCAGAGTATAAGCTGCAGTCTCCCAGGATCAACAAATGGACCATTCTTCACTACAGTCCATTTAAAGCTGTGTGGGACTGGGTCATTCTGCTGCTGGTCATCTACACTGCTATATTCACTCCTTACTCTGCTACGTTTCTGCTAAGGTTGGTAGTACACATGTAGGCTATGGCGCTACGCGTATATTATGCATGCAGGAATGCAGCATATACTGTATACGTGCAGTCACACACATTGATATTAGTTTCAACTTACTGTACTACAATCATTCTTATAGCCTTAATATGACTCTAGAATGGGCCTTTGTGGTGAGCACCAGTGAAATGGGCTCACACACAAACGCACCTTTCACACACATGCACCCATGCACGCGCAGTCGCGCACACACACACATGCACACGCATGGACATGCACGCACACACGCATGCACACACATATATACTGTGCGCATGCACACTCACACACACACACACACACACACACACAATGACCATTATGATGACCGATTGTACTGCCATTCGTTAATATGCGATCACTTCTACTATTTTAGCCACAGCTATAGCTATTATTATCTCTACTACTGATAATAACGATGAGGTGTTGTTCCCTCAGTGACCAGGAGGAGGCAGCCATGCAGTCGTGTGGTTACTCCTGCTCCCCACTGAACGTAGTGGACCTCATAGTGGACATCATGTTCATCGTGGACATCGCCATCAACTTCAGAACCACCTACGTTAACACCAACGACGAGGTAACCCACTCACTGTCTCTGTGCTATGACTTATTGACTTATTGACCGACGGACGGAAGGACGTACAATGATGATTTTTCTCTTTTCACCAAATCATTACACAGACAAGTGGGAGTGGACACGGGACTATATAGCCTTCTGGCAACTGAGTGAAGTTTCATCCTAGTTCAAACCAAATATATAAAACTCGATTTACGTATAATGTGGATCATTCAAGCATTGGAATTTTGTGGAGTAACATCACAGCTGTCTGAATTACCCTGCATGACTGATGAGATTCGTATTGTCTCTGCTAACTGTGTGTGTGTGTGTGTGTGTGTGTGTGTGTGTGTTTGTGTGTGTGTGTGTGTGTGTGTGTGTGTGTGTGTGTGTGTGTGCTTGTGTGTGTGCGTTTCCTCAGGTGGTGAGCCAGTCCCTTCGCATTGCGGTGCACTACTTCAAAGGCTGGTTCCTCATCGACATGGTGGCCGCCATTCCCTTCGACCTCCTCATCTACCGCACCGGAGAGGAGGTGGCCAGGGGATCTGGGGAGGGAGAGGTAGGGAGGGGAGGGGAGGGGAGGGGGAGAAGACCAGAGTAGAGAGGAAGAGAGGAGACGGTGAGGTCACTGGGGAGGACGCTATTATTGTTTTTGTAGGAGGCGAGACGTATTTCCGGCGGAGTTTAGGCAAGTCCGCTTCAGCTGATTCGGCGTATCACCCCCCCATAGTTTCGGTACACCGCCTCGCGCGTGGTCCAAGTGAACACAGGCGAGCGCTCCCTACCCCCGTTTCAGCCAATCACATGCCGCGTCTCATACGAAAACAATAATCGCGGGGAGGATGGGAGGAAGAAAGAGGTGTGTGTGTGTGTGTGTGTGTGTGACTGTGTGTGTGTGTGTGTGTGTGTGTGTGTGCGCGCGCTGGGATAAGAGCTTATTAAATATGACAATCACATGAACCAGTTACTAAACTAAACTGTATCCTTATTATTCTGAGTATTGCAGGGATAGTGGTTGGTGCACATAATTATGTAAACATACTCAAATTATTTTCAGTAAATAGAAAAAAGTCCAACCATCAGCCATTTCATCCAGTATAAGTGACTCATCCTTCTCTTCCTTCCAGACCACTACGCTGATTGGCTTATTGAAGACTGCTCGGCTGTTGCGATTGGTCCGCGTGGCCAGGAAGTTGGACCGCTATTCGGAGTACGGAGCCGCTGTACTCTTCCTGCTCATGTGTACCTTTGCCCTCATCGCCCACTGGTTGGCCTGCATCTGGTAAACCTCATTCATACTATATCACCTTTGCCCTCATCACCCACTGGTTGGCCTGCATCTGGTAAACCTCATTCATACTATATCAACCTTGTTTTGGTGAACACCATCATGATAACTTAACTGTTTCTCTGCGGGAACGGGACATTCACGTGGTTCGATTCCCAGTGCTCCGATGCGGGAAAGGGAGATTTACGTTTACTGTATGTTTTTATTGATAACTTTCAATCGCCTTTCTACACACCCGAGCACTTTACCTACTAGCATTGGATGGTAGCGCAACACTCCGATCACGTGATCACAAAAAAAAGGAAAAAGATGCCTCTTCCCCCTCCCTTCCTGAAAACTCAGGACGGGAGGGGTCAAATGCTCACTATCACACAATGGCGGCTCCCATTGCGAGCGTAGCTACTAGCTAGCCCTTAGCCAGATCACATTTCATGACATCCGATCGTATCTAGCTAGGCAGAGCTGTTTCTCACTCCCCCCCTGCATGTCTCAGGGGAGGGAGGGAGGGCCCCTGTTTGCTCGCGAGGAGGCGTCTTTGTATAGACTCTGTTTCTGACGGAACATGCTCGGACTTGTTCCCATAATGGACACCGCACGGATCTAAAGTCTGGTCTCCCTTCCTTCGTCATCGCAGAGTA
Source organism: Protomyctophum parallelum (assembly GCF_964188405.1). NCBI lineage: Eukaryota > Metazoa > Chordata > Actinopteri > Myctophiformes > Myctophidae > Protomyctophum > Protomyctophum parallelum. The sequence goes on along the minus strand of NC_139709.1, from coordinate 23,943,103 downwards.
GGACGAAACGGTTATTTTGTTATGATGATGTCTTTACAAGACGCACGCGCCGCTGTTCTGACTTTACAAGTCAGCAACAACAACCTCGGCGAGCCAAGTTGGAACGATAACACAGCGACAGATGGATAAATAATGACAATGGATAAATAATGGATGGATAAATAATGACAATGCGTCTTCGCATCGTTCCATCTGCCCGCCATAAAAAATAAACAAAACAGTAGCCTAGTAACGTAGCCCCAATATGTTCCATCAGTCCCATATATGCTCATTCTTTAGCTCATACAAAAGCCATTTAGTCACAGACATTGACAGGCATATATACAAATGAACACAAATAATATCCTATACATACCATACACCGAATGAAAGCCCTCAATGTCTACTTTTAGGAGGAAAACAATATACACATTCATCCCATGTACAGTTTGTCAGTAATTGTTTATTGAATGCAGCTTGCGGCCACCAGAGAGAACTTTAGAGAAAGCATGGACCTGAACAACTATTATTCACAAAATAAGGCCTATAGCGACATGTACATACTATATACCGTATGAAACAGAAGACTCTCTGCTTTCATAAGAAAAAAACTAATACTGTAATAATAATAAAAATCACACCCCTGTGAAGTGAGCAGTGCAACTGTTGCACTGCTCACTTCACAGGGGTGTGATATTTATTTATAATATAAAAAAACTGAACTGAAATGTCTGTCAACTTCAACCTTCCATATCTCTGCTGTTTTTTCAAGCGAGCAGAGTGCAGGCAAAAGCAGGTGTTAGAAAAAGGTCAATGTCTCCAGAATGGAAGATGGTAAAATCATGATTTAATTTTTATTTGAAGTGGACAAGTTGGGCTTTCTTTTGATGTATGCGGTGTGATTCTCGCTATAAGAGAACAGTTTGCTGTGGGCCCCGAAACAGTTCCTTCGTCCAATGTTGTACCCTTAGCATAGCCCAAGACAGCCAAGCAGAATAGTCTAGCAGCAGGAGTGTTAAGTCAAGGTCAAGTTTATTTTGTTAAAGTAAACTAGTTGTTCGCCAAACTTTTTAGCTCAAGACCGAAAACAGAAATGAGTTGTTTGCCCGGGTCCCAACTACAAGCTCATACTACAATTCGTGAAATAAAGGGACAAAAAATAAAGGGACCCATGAAAATGTGTCTGCGATCTACAAATGGGTCCCGACCCGAGTTATGATATAGTCAATACATTTCTATAAAATATAGACCTGCTCCTCATCTCCGCAACTCTGCTCTATAGATATTCAGAGGAGGGCTATGTTTCAGGATGTCAGATTTTTAGGTGGATTATTAAGTTTAGTATTAATTGATGGAAGTTTAGATTTGCTCTCTCCTCCCATGACTGAAGTTATTAACAGTTATTAAATGGAAATCTTTGTTTGTCACCATCAGGTAATTCGTCACTGCAGACTAGGTTAACACATGCTATTCCACCAACACATATAGGCTATCGGTAGTTTGACACTCAGTCTGAATTTTCATTGCTATCGGCACGACATATCATCAGGAATCATTTCGATATTTGTTCCTGACACAAGAAATTGCTTTTTTTTCCTTGCAACAAATTGCTGTTTTTTGTAAAGTGGCAGCTTCATAAAGAAGTCAAAGCAGCAACACTATATCTCGTCTCTCAACAAAATTGATATAATCTACATATAAACTACACTGATGCACATCCAATAAGAATGTCTTCTTTCCCCAACAACGACCACTTTCAGGTATGCTATAGGTAACGTGGAGCGGGCAAGCTCAACACGGAATGGCTGGCTGGACGCCTTGGGGAACGACCTGGGGAAGCCATACAATGACACCGTGGAGGGGTCGGGTCCGTCCATAAGGGATAAATATGTCACAGCGCTCTACTTCACGTTCAGCAGCCTGACCAGCGTGGGGTTTGGTAACGTCTCCCCGAACACCAACTCTGAGAAAATATTCTCCATCTGTGTCATGCTCATCGGATGTGAGTTCTGAGAAAAACACTCTCACGCACGCACACACACACACACGCACACACACACACACACACACACGCACACACACACACACACACACACAATTCATGAAAACCTTTGCTTTTTTGGGGAGAATGTTTTTTTTAAATGTTTTGAATTAATAATTTAAAAACAATATGTGGGAAACAGAAAATAAAGGGACCCATAAAAGTTTGGGAAACAGTAGTGTATTTTAATGTATAACATGGTCTCCTTCCCCCCCACCTACCAGCTCTGATGTATGCCAGTATCTTTGGTAACGTGTCGGCCATTATCCAGCGTCTGTACTCGGGCACGGCCCGCTACCACACCCAGATGCTGAGGGTGAGAGAGTTCATTCGCTTCCATCAGATTCCCAACCCACTGAGACAGAGGCTGGAGGAGTACTTCCAGCACGCTTGGTCCTACACCAACGGGATCGATATGAACGCTGTGAGTGAAGAAATGTGCTCTCTCTCTCACACACACGCTCGCACGCACGCACACACACACACACACACACACACACACACAAACTCACACTCACACAGACGCTCACGCACGCACGCGTGAGTCTTGATGAGAAGAGGGAAATATTAGTGACTCAATCTTTTTCACTGTCTCATGTATCCCTTCCCTTTATCCTTGTTGCTGTTCACCTTTATGGAAATAGCAAAAACTATGGAACGAAAACTCATTTCACCCACTGTTTTACGCCTGTAAACCTGTGAAGTGACACTACATATGATCCTGATTATCTCTCTCTCTCTCTCTCTCTCTCTCTCTATCTCTCTCTGAAGGTATTAAAAGGTTTTCCAGAATGTCTTCAGGCAGACATCTGTCTGCATCTTAACCGCACACTGTTGCAGAACTGTAAGGCCTTCAAAGGTACAGTAACCTCCTGTTGCTTTCAGCATCATTGAATCCCTTTACTGAGCTGCTTTACATAATTGCTTGGGATGGGAAAATCGTCTGACGGATGTAGACCGAGATTGTGCCAGTAGGAGTTGTGTTTTTGGACTAGAGGGGAGGAGATCACTCTCTAGGTCTTGGGAGAAGGAAGGGGTGGTGGAACAAATGAGCTTGTGGGGTGCTGAGGAAGGTAGATGGTTATGAACTGGATTTGGGCATACAGTGATAAGGCAATGCGGTGTGATATTCCCTCCAACATAACCATTCTTGGAGATTTGCTTTGATCAAAATTAAATTAAATTTTGTTTGTTTTCTTTAGTTTTTTTTCTTTCTATTTATTTTTTAATTGACTGATGTTTTATTGCTCCAGGTTCGACTAAGGGCTGTTTGAGGGCCCTGGCTATGAGGTTTAAGACAACCCATGCTCCTCCCGGAGACACTCTGGTCCATGCTGGAGACCTGATCCAGGCCCTTTACTTCATATCCAGAGGATCAATAGAGGTCCTCAAAGGAGACGTGGTGGTGGCCATACTGGGTAGGAAGTAGGAACGTATGAAAAAACTAACCGAAAATGAAGAAAGAGCATGTTGATTGATTCACTGATCTTCTGGCATTAGCTAAGCTGTTTTGTGTTAATTTTCCTTTCTGCATAAGGAGAGGAGTAAAGCAAATACCTCCATCTAGTGGCCTGTCTCGGTATTGATAGCTTTGGCAATGTAAACATATGTTTTCTCTTGCCAATAAAGCCCATTGAATTGAATTGAATTGATAGCTACAACAAACAGTGTTTTGGTTATATTCATTCAGCTGTGGTTGACTACTACTATATATAATATAATAGTAAGAGCATTACTATTACTGACAGAGAAAGTGTGGTAAAAAAAACATTTTAATGTGCCAATTTACCACAATGAACTGCAGGTATAAAGTTAAGTAGAGATATTTATTTGTTATAAATCTCCTTTCCAGGGAAGAATGATATCTTCGGTGAGCCCATTAACCTGTATGATCGGCCAGGGAAGTCTAGTGCTGATGTCAGAGCTCTGACCTATTGTGACCTTCATAAGATACAGAGAGAAGACATGCTGGAGGTACTGTAACAGACAAACTGTTGCTCCTTTTCCCCCTGAGGCTGAACCGAATCCCTATGCCGAAAATATCAGATCTACAAGCTTTCAACACGTTGCACACAATGTGTTGTGAACTTCTAGATCTGCTATTTTCACTGAGTGTTTGCTTATTTTTGCCATTTCTTTCCCGAATGCCGAATGTTACAGTATGCCGAATGTTACAGTATGCCGAATGCGGGATTTTTGCCTATTATGACATGACCGTAATGTTGGATTTGTGGCTTAAATGAGCCAAAGAGAGTTTTTCCTAAACTTTCACACATATTTGCCAGCATTGCACTCAAAAGCGTTACTGTCTGCCTCATTCCAAGTCCTTGGAAGGCCTTACTACATTTCTGTCTTGTGTGTTTGGATTGGAAAACTCCTTGAGCTGTTGTTTGATGTTTCCAGGTGCTGCAAATGTACCCAGAGTTCTACGATGACTTCTGGAACAATCTGGAGATCACCTTTAACCTCAGAGATGTATGTAGGACCTCACACCAATACAGATGGAAGCTCTCAATCCTAATTCAGTTTTTAGGCTATTTTGCATCTTGACCTGTCACTCCTCTTTTTTGAGGGGCGCAAGCCCCTCCATTACATGGATTTTGAAGATTACGTCATATGGCAGTCAAGTCTATTTGATTTTTATGGGGCGCTAGCCCTTCCTATAAACAGCTATAGTGTAGATTCTGTCTTAACACAAACATTAAATGCCATTGATAAGGAATGGAGAATTTACGGCTACGCCATATGTGTCTGAGCAAATCGGCTATTGGTATGTCTGTCGGTATGTCAGTGGAAACCCTTGGCCAATAAGGGACCACCATTCTTGGTGATGTAACTAAGATTTGTTTCAAGGTTGGTATAAGGTCAATAATTGATTAGAGTGCCCCTCATTTCACACGGGTGTGATTTTTAGTGTTTGTTTAGGGCCCTTATGATATAAATCGTTTGCCAGCCAAGTCTATGGACTTTAATGTTTGTTTAGGGCCCTTGTGACGTAAATTGTTTGCCAGACAAGTCTTTGGAGTTTAATGTTTTTTTAAGGCAGGAAATGACGACGTTAAGACGTCATATGGCCAATATAAATACATCTTGCGCCCCGCACTTCACACAAGTCGGATTTTTCCTTTGCTTTCCCTCCATGACCTGTCTCTCTCTCTATCTCTCCCCCTCTCTCTCTCTCTCTGTGTAGACCGCTAATATCATTGGTTCAGTGAGCAGTGAGGACTCGGACCACGGCTCAGTCTTCAGCAGAAGACACCAAAAACACAGACACAGAACCAACGGAGGTAGAAATACTGTGCATGTGTAGAGCTACTGTGCATGTATACACTAGCTCTACATACTGTACATGTGTCTACTGTGCATTTGCAGTCGTGCGTTTATCCTCTACATGTATGTTTAGCGTAGCATACCAGCCCCACTGTTCACAGTCCTTTCAAAATCCTCTAGTTTATGGTAGATGTGATTGTCCGATTTTAAGTATTTTAGAATTATTTTCATGAATAGTGCTTTCCAATGGTGAGCATTGTGACTCATCTGTCACTTTGCATCCAGTCTCGCCCTGTAATAACAAGGACAAAGCACACCTGATCATCTGCCCTAAATCACCTGGGCAACTGTTACGCCTCATTAATTGCAGGTGACAACAGCTCACTTTGCTGTGTTTGAGTGTTTGATATGCATGCTCAGCACAGTATACACACACAACAAAGGGCAACATGGCCTGGGCCGGCCGAGCGGTCCAGGCACCTATAGGCTGGTAATAGTGTCCCGATCCCGACGACCTTTGCTGCGTGTCTTCCCTCCCCCATCTCTCTCCCCCTTTCCTGTCAAACTACTGTTAATCTATCAATAAAAGGCAAAAAGCCCCCAAAATATCTTACAAAAAAACAAAAACAAAGGGCAACATGGACAACCCCATCTGAAAACACAGCAAGCAATATGACGGTCATAAAATGTGGTTCATTTCAGAGGTAGAGGGTCAGGATTGTTCAGGAGGTGGAGAGAAGATGCATGAAGTCCCATTGGACATGTATCCTGTCTTTCTTTACATTTAGATCTTCCGTTATATGTGTAATCATCTCCAGTGTAATCATCTCCATACATTCTCATATTGTTTTTTGTTTTTTTTTAAGTACATTTTATTCAAAGAGTTAGATCATGTGCAGTTTTTACATTTTCTCCCACAACTCCCTTCCCAGTCCTCCCCACCCACCCACCCATTATCATTATTGTTGACCCAGTGGATTACTGAAAAAGCCCTGGCCTTTGAATGCTGTTTAAGTTATTTGACTAGGTTCCGTTGGGATATCTTACCAGACTGCCACACTCATAAAGTGGACCAATTTTACAAAGTGTTTCTAGGTTCACAGTGGACGAGGATTTCAGCACCGACATTAATAGATTGTTGTGCCATGCATTGCATATTGCCCGCATAGCATCCAGTGTGAACCAGGTGACTAGGAGCCATGGTTTGTTAATTCCATAGAACCTGATCTCTGCCATTTTGACAAACATCTTCAGCTTCTGTCCAGAATTAGCACAATATCATATTTACTAAACTGTGACTAGTACAGTAATTGAATAATATGCCTTGGTATGATGTACAGTATGTGATGTACAGTATGTGTTCTCTTCCCAGGTGACTCCCAAGTGACACCAGAGGAGAGCAGTCGATCTCAGAGATCTCGTTACAGAAGTGGGCAGAGTCATTGTGACGTGTGTGGTGGGCAGAATTCAGACGATTGCAAACATAAATCGTGAGTCTGAAAATACGTTTTATTTAATTGATATTCTTTAGAGTAGCCTTGAAGCCAGGTTAAGTCCACACTTTGTTTCCATTATTTTAGAAAATAAACGGTACTATACCTATGCCTTTTTACATAGACTTGGATACATTTTGATTCATTGAATCATTAAAGGACCACTTCACCACCCTCACTAATGTTCATGATAAAATGCCACAATTCTGTCTGTTTCTCATAGGAGGGCTGTGTACAGTTCAGAAACCCGTCCACCAGTGACATCATCGATGGGAATCCAAACTAATAGAAACTGCAGGCTTTATATCCCTGTAAAGTTGCAATTCTCAACATAGAAGCCATTGTTCTCACGATAATAAAAATCTAAATATATATTTAAAATACAAATCTGCCTAAAAAAAGGAAAACCTGCCTAATGATGATGTCACTGCTGGACGGGTTTCTGAACTGTACACAGCCCTCCTATGAGACACAGACTGAGTAGAAAAATATTGTGGTCCAATTATATGAAGAGAAGTTGAAAAGTGGTGAAGTGGTCCTGTAAAGTTATAAAGAAGTTATATAAAGCTGCTTGTTCTGGTAACTTTTTTTCTAATGTTACTAGTTACTAGTCCCTTGTATATATTTGATTTAATTTAATTTAATTTAATTATTTGCATTAAGAAAATACTCAAAACATTGCATACAACAACAATACATTAAACACAGGATGTTTGTAAGGGAGGAAGTGAATTGGTTCCTCCCTCAAACAAAATAGTCAGATAAATGTGTCTTGTGGCCACAAAATACAAAACAAAAAGTTGTAGTTATGAATGAAAAAGACGTATGAGGTTGTAGGACAGTAGGTGCTTCGGAATGATTAAAATCAATAGGGTCCAGTTTGACACGCAAAAGAAGTACAAACATGATAACTTTCAGACTTTTTCTTTCTTCAGCAGAGATGATGGGGAAGGGGAGGGGTCAGAGCTGACAGCCAATGAGGATGTTCAGACATCCTCATTAGCTGGTCACGTTCACGTCAGCCACGCCAACAACAACACTGCTACTAGCTGCGTGGAGATAGACAGCAAAGAGAAGACACTCAACTCTCTGACAGGTACAACCAAATGTCATTTTCCATTGTCATCCTATCTGTTTGATTATTTTCTGTTAGGTTTCCCATATTATTCACCTTTCTGTTGTCTGTACATTGGAACTGTTTAAGTGCCAAAACCGTAATCCCGTCTTCTAGACGTATTTGCAATGGGTGCCAAGGCCAACAAGACGTAATTAAAAAAAAGAAAACACTTTTTTTTTAAACGCCCTCTCTTTTTTTATAATGGGAGAGAATTGGTGACCACCAGGTGGCACTGAAGGAGTTAACATGACTGTGTTTTTGAAGGAAATTGGGATAAATTAACATTTTGTTACTCAGGTGTTTACTTGTACGCTATATGCATTACTTAAGTAATTATCTCCCTCTGTCTGTCTCTCTGTCTGTCTGTCTGTCTGTCTGTCTCCCTCCCTCCACAGATGCTCTGTCTGGCGTCACCAACATCTTCAGCTTCTGGAGTACTGAGAGTCGCGAGGAGCAGCAGTACCAGGAGGTGCCCTGCCACCACAGCCTGCCTTCACCTCCTCCCCACATCCCACTCCCTCCTTCCCCTCTCTCCTTATTACACCCCTCTCAGCAACGACCCCTCTGCACGACTTCCTCCATCTCCCCTACCCCTACTCCTCCTCCTCTTCCTCCTCCCACTGCTGCCATTTCTCGCAAACAGAAGGGGGAGATAGAGAACCGACTTGATCTGTTACAGAGACAGCTCCACAGGTGGGTCTGATGTCCAAATTCACACAGTGGACATTTTATTCTTACTGTACATCACACTCACATAGAGCACCAAAGTCTGCCATCATTCACACATCCTACCTCGGTCGCGTTTTTTTGAGTGGTGAAACCACTCCATGGAACAGCAATGTCCCTATGTCAATGTACCTGTCTGCCTGTCCCTATGTTTAGAGTAACATAGGGACAAAAAATTACGAATGATCCCGATTCACTCATATGGATATGAATAATCAACTGACGGCGAAAACACGCCAATGTTATTGCCCCTGAATTTGTTTTGTTTTTTACCAGAAACAGACTGTGTCAACTATGAGTGACAGAATGTCGTAAACGATACAGAGCCACCTCCCTGACAATATCACAGAGAGAGTTTGTTTATTTTTGGAACTGAATTCTTGTATGAAACGATTCTAAGATAACCCAATGTTATTCTCGATAGAGAAATTACTTCCTCAACCCAGGGGATAAGCGAGTGATGTCATTGACTATTACAGAACAAGCTCTGTCTTATCAGGTACATTATTATGCCTCCACAGTTGTTTGTTGTCAGAAATCCTTTGATTCTGAACTCATGCCAACACAAAGGACATATGGAAGTATGTGAGCACTGAGCAGTAAAGGTTACATAATTTTAAAAGGATGTATTTTTTCTATAAGTAAAGGGAGGGGCCTTAAAGGAACAGTTCTCTCCCAAAATGGCTTTTATTCTGTCACTTCCCCAGGCTTCATATTATGTCCATTATTTCCCCAGGTTGGAAACGCGCATGGCAGCAGACATCGGGTCAGTCCTGCAGCTGCTGCAGAGGCAAATGTCCATGATCCCGCCGTCTTACAGCACCCTGGGGTCAACGCCTCTCGTGCCCTCCTCCCCGGTCCAGTCCCCCACTGCCACCTCTCCATCATATACCCCCACCCCAACCTCCCCCTCCTCTCACCCCCATACCCAGTCCCCCACTGAACATCCCGGTGTCATCCTAAACATTCCTCCTGTCCTCGCCTCTCCTACTGCCTCGTTCAACCGGCGATCCTCCTTCATGTCTACCTCACCCCCTCTACCGTCCTTATTTCAGGGTCCTCTGTCCAGTGAAGATTTACCCCAGCCCCTCCCATCCATCCAAACACTGGCCCAAGTCGCTCAAACTCTCTCTGGCCAAACTGTTTCTCTGGCCACCCCAGCTGTCAGCCAGAATACCTCCCCCCATGCCACCCAGTGTCCGTCCTCTGCCCAGCTGTCTTCTCCCATCCCAGCCCAGACTGAAGCATGCCTGTCTACCTCTGTCTCCTTCTTCCCTCCTCTCACCTCCCTGAGTTCAGAGAAGCGGCTCCAACCTGTTTCTCCACTCGAGACGTCGAGTCAGGCATCTCTCTCACAGGTGTTGTACTGCTTTTTATAAAGATACTGGATTCATTCATGCGGGAAGAAATGTTGGGAAATGAAGGCTTCTTTGCATTTTGCAGAACACAATTGATGGAAGAACATATTTTACAAATCAAATATGATCAGATGTAGCTTGGTCTACATTGGGTGGTGGCATGAGAAGCCAGATTTTGCCAGATGTGTGTACATAATTAAGTTGTTTTATTAGAAAATTAATATTTAATTTATTACCCTTTTATCTCATCTTTTCTCACTTTATTTTCACTTTGGACAACATTTCTTATTGTCATTGTCCTTGTTTTGTAGCTTCTGTTCAGCCCAGACTTTGAGGACACACCTATAAAACCCAGGCGACCGCTCCACATCCCTGGAATAGAGCTGCGCCTCCTTCAGCCACTTCCTGCGCAGAACATTTCCTCACAGCCCCGTCCCTCCGACACAATCAGCCCAACGGAGCATCACTTCCTGGCCAGAACCAACGAACCGGAAGAAGATGGTCTGTTCAACTTGGCCTATAACAACAACAGTTCCTCCAGGTCGGGTGCGCGCTCGGGGTCAATCACAGCGATGGCTCGACCGGAGCCATCAGAGGGCCAGCGGCGCCTCTCGTTGCCAGGGGAACCCGCATCGTCATTGGACAACAGTTGGATGACTCAGCGCCACAGTTCAGACCCAGCGAGTTAGGAATAGCGGGACTGGAGGTGGTGCATGCTGTACAGTACCGTTGTGTGCGAGAAGTCAACAGTGAATTTGTTCAATGTATAAAAAAGGATTTAAGCTGGATTCTTCTGCCATGTGTGCGAACCTACTGACATTTAAAGCTGGAATTTAAAAAAAGAAAAAAGATACATTGCAAGGTCGTGGACGACACCTTGAGAACACTTGCACACAGTTATTGTCTGACAGCTTATATGGGAATCTCGTTTCCTTCTCTCATGTAATGAACTGAGGTAGGTAAGGCTGTCTGTTCACAACGTGTCTCAAGTGGGGATTGAGTTTGTCTTTTGGCCTTGGTGACATTATGGATGGTGTTAAACATTCGCAGCCAACGGGTGTTATTTCAGCAGCATGTACAGTATGTCTACTGGACAACGTGGCCAAATTGTCGATATCAAAGGCTTTGTAAAAACATCTCTAGAACTCTCAAGATACCTTGAACACTATCACTTTTTACAGTTGGCTTGTCGTCTGCCAGTTTGAAAACACTGACCTCTATAAACTAGTACTCGACTGGCCAAGCACTGGTTGACCATTAAATATAAATATACAGTATGCCTACTGTAACTTGAGCAATAAGATACACTGACCTCAGACACCGTTAGTATGTTTAATGTATGTGTGTCCTCATGCAGGAAGAACACATTTAAGTAAGTAAGTACATAATCAGGAATGACGACTTATTAACCATGATCATGGGTTGATCATGATCAACGTGCTAGGAGCTTGTAGATCTGCCATTTTTGAACAATTGATGAAATTGTTTAAATATGTTATTCTTATATTGCCTATAATGCAGTGCCAAAAATTGGTATGCCAGGGTCAAAGTGGTTAATAAATCATTCCAGATTATGTACTTACCTTAGCTAAAGCCTGATACTATGATCAATGTGTTGTTCATGTGTGAGGACATGAATGGCGCACTGTGAACTCATGTCAGTTCCTGATTATTGTATGTATGTATTTCCATGCATTAATTACTTAATATCCTGATTCCTTACCGTAAAGTGTTAATGCACACTTGAAGTCCTGAAGTCTTTACAGTCACAAGTCATAACCACTGGATCAGTCCTGTCCTGCAGACAGCAGCCTAACATGCATAGGCTTGTTCCCTTGATTGATTGATTGATTGATTGATTACTTTATTAACAAGGTCTGCTAAGATAATGTATAACCCAAGAAAGCACTGTGTCTTGTTTCCATTGAGGTCCTTCATAATCAATTTATCTGAACATTTAATAACATACAAATGTATGTATACAAATTACGTCCGCTTCAACACAGAGTAGCAGATATTTGCACAGTGCCTCATCCAGGAAGGGGATTTTGACTCCTCTATAGTGTGGGGAGAAAGCTGCCACAAGTGTGTACATGCTAGACATTTTTTGCAAGGGTGGCAATTGAGTGAAGTTACCATAACACAAACAGTCATGTCGTCTATACAGTTGTAGATAGTGATAAATATACCTTAGATGGCAAGGGCATGACCATATTGGCGCTACAATATTATTGATTCATTTAATTGATAAGATAGGTCTACACAGCCTTACACGTGAGCAGGAATTACTGCTTTCACTTCAATTCCTATTTAATAATCATATATAAGGCCAGCAATGTATGCTTTTATTTTAGGATATTCTTTATTTCCACTTTGAAATTGCACTATAAATAAAGTAAACATTTCCCTCATAATATAGGGTTGTGGTATAAAAATGTTTGACAACCTCTGACATAGATGATAGATCTACGTCTTGGCTCTGCAGATGGGATTGTAAGGACTTCAGTACAGTGGGGAAGTTGCGACCATGAAACCACATCCATATTTAAGGTATATTACACACTCTTCATTTTCTTCCCTTGTGGAACCATGATTATATGCAGCACAGTACACATAACAGCATTAGCAAATGGACGCATTTCTATAATGTTTGTGTATATATAATTTTAGGGCATATAGCTATATAGGTCTGATACACATGGTACAACTAAAGTGCAATGGGATTGTGCAAGAAATTAGCATAGGTATGTAGAGCCAAAGCTAACAGCTATAGTATGACTGTGTAGTAAGTAGTGATGCACCGAATATTCTGCCACAGAAAATATTAGTAATGGGTAAAAATGCATTTCGGGCTTATTCGGGTGCAGTACGTTGTTCAGACTAGTCATTGGTCCGACAAATGACAACCCACCTTATCTCCTAAACTAACCATAACCGCAAGCACGGGAGCAGACGCTAGTCCGACGTTTCGGCCAGAATAGGCAGAAAATATATCACCGAATAGTGTATGCAATTAATGCATTCAAAAGAGCTTAATTTTTTTATGGACCCATAATAGTGATTATTATTTAAGTGAAGTTTTGCCATAACCATTTATTTTGCCATAAATCAGGTAGCTTTAAGGTACGGCCATGACGGCAATGGTAGGAAAAAAGATATATAATATGAATCATATTCTGTTTTCGGCCAACTGTTTCCTATATTCGGTTTCGGCCAAGAATTTCCCTTTCGGTGCATCCCTAGTAGTAAGTGATTGATCCAGTAAGAGTTATATACCTAATTGGATTGAATAAATTGTAATCATTGTAGTACCTACATTCCTGAGGCTAAAAAGTGATATTAAGTAATTCTACACAACTTGTGCATGATCTTGCACAGAGTTAAGTGGTTGATCTTCATGAGTCGTCTATCAGTGGAGGATCAGGCAGTTCCTTGATGGAGGGCAGTCGACAGTCATAAAGCCACATCCAGATTGTAATGGAGTATATAAGAATGCCTTCAATTGCTAATTGATAATATAAAATAAAGATCAATAATGGATTTTGAGCATTCACACTTATTCACCTGGAATAACATCATGATTCAGTATGTTCTTGTTTTATTTTGCAGAGTCAACTCACTTTTAGCTATACGTCATGGCCTAATATGTATGGTCTAACTCTATGGTCTCTCTTATCAATATGTTTTGATTCATGACCTCTTACAGTATGTCAGTTTACTGAACTGTGCTTCCTTGTATTGTAGGATATTCCTTAATAACTTGTACTATAGTGGCAGCCATGCTAATTCCTTAGCCTGGCAATACTTTACGTTAATACAATTACACCTATATGCTTATGATTCTATGCCAGAGGTTTTATGACGGGTATTGTTTATTGTTTGATTGATTCAATGGAATGGAATGTAGCATATGTGGGCAGATTTTTGTTGCACTGCGATTTTCTCTTGTCTTATGTTTTTATTATTGTCTTTTAACTGGTGTCAAACTGGACCATTTAACATGAACTCCTTGAAGAATAACAAGACAAATAAGTTACACTTAAAAAAAAATCAAAACAACAAACAATATTAGGTGAGTTTTAGCCAAAAATAAACCTCAAAATGACCAAAATCAAAATACTGAAGCTAGAAGAAGAAATGATGGGCACAAATTAAAGGAGTTTAATATGGATTCAAACCAGTTACTGTGTTCCATAGCCGAATGCATTGGTTTCCCACAGGATTGTTACTTGAAGAAGTGAGCTGTAGCACTATAACAGTAGAGCTTCTGTTTTAGTATCACAACAAAAAACAACAATACATGTCAACTAATATTACAAGGCATGTTGATGAATATGCCATAGAGAGCTATATCAGTTTCTTAGCTTTTGTTTTGCATTTTACAATGTTTATCTCAGAAAAAAGACCTGCACACCGTCTGCACTTGCAATGCAAACTTTATTTAGGCAATGTTTCGGTCAAAGACCTTCTTCAGGCATCTGTTGATGTTGATCAAAAAAAATGAGCAAGTATAAAGACATGAAGGGCATTCCCTAAGAGAATGATAGAATTAATTTAACATTGTATCACTGTAATGACACAAATCATTCACTAGATGGCAGATTCTCACACCCTTTAAAGTTCTGTTGAGCAAAAATGGGTTTACATTTAGCCAGATAACCTTTATTTACAATCAATTAATATTTATTAAAACATAACACAGATTGGTATTATATATCTAATCTCTATAATTTATTTTTGCAAGTTTACATTATGCAATGCATGATAGCCTCATTTTGTTTTTAGAATATGTAATCCTGTTTCCTGTATAACTCTGGAGTGCATCAGTGTGACAGGTATTTTTTGGTACATCTGTGTTTTTGGGTGTTTCCCAAAATTGTTTACTATATTATTTATTTGTTTGTTTTTTGTTAGCCTTTTGTGGATATTTGATGTGACAATATTAAACACTTTTTTGTGACTCAAATGTAGAATAACTGAAAAATCTTGGCTATTACCAATACCAACACTACAAACAGACAGTAATAAGTAAAGCAATTTTGAAACATTTTGCCCTTCTTGTTTTGTAGGCTATAAATTGTAATTAAATTGAATTATAATTTAATTTCTCATGATTGTCATGATTGGTCATTTGTGTATGATATGTAGCCTATATCAATGGCTTTGCCATGTTATAACATAATGCAAGTCTCACACCTGTTGCGTCAAACTTGTGACGAGTTGGTATGGATTTGACCATGTCATGCGTCAAGCGTTTGTTCCCCATCGCATATCATGTTGACATACTATGTGATGATGAAGAAACCTTCAGACCGCTCGGCCCGCCTGCCTTGTTTTACATATATGTAGTGGACTCATCAACCTATTAATTACGAGTTGGACATGGTTTTGGAATTGTAAGTTAATAGAGGTTTGTGCCACTACGCGGCCCTCACATCTCCTCTCCTCCCTCCTCTGATCTCTCCTCCTCCCCTCCCCTCTCCTCTCCTCCCGCCGCCACTTATATTGGCATAAATGTTATTCAAAGCTCAGCCAGTCACAGTGCAGAATTGATTGATTGATTGAAATAGACAGTTTGTAGAATTACAGTACATTTCAAGCACAAACTCAATACAAAGACTGTTAACTGTGAGTGGACGACCCAATTAAGCATTACACTTGTTTACAACAGGGTCCACATTGTTCAATTCATCAAAACATTTAGAGACATACAAATAGACACTTCTATGTAGTTAAAGAACAGAACAGGAATTCATCATATAGGAAGCAAAAAGGGAAAAGATACATATACAGTGAGGGGAAAGGGGGGATTCAGATTTTACAGAGGCCAGTTTCGAATTGCAGCCATCCGTAGGTGCCCTTTGAGAGCGGTTTTGAAGGAGTCAAGGGATTCACATGTCTTAATGACTGTTGGTAGGGCATTCCACATTTTGGTGGCATAGGAGTGAAAATAATTTAGTCCCTTGTTTGTGCCGAATCTGGGTTGTACATGGTTTGTTGCACTCCCTCTGGTGTTGTGGGTGTGGACTTCGTTTACATTAAGGAAGTATTTAGACAGGTACATGGGTATCTTAGTGGTGTATCGAATCTTGTGGACCAGACCCATTGCAAGATGCTGTACTCTGTCGTCGACCCTAAGCCATCCCAGCCTGTCAAAGTGGGGAGTTCTGGAGCCTTGTTTTAAGGGCCTTTGAGGTGCTGTGGTACCAAGAGGTGGATGCATAGTCAAAGAAACCTTGTACGAGGGCTCCTGTTAAGGTCTTCAAGGTGTTTTTGTTGACCAGTGAGGAGATCCTGTAAAGGAATCTTGTTCTTTGATTGACTTTTTTGATTACGTTGGTGGCCATTTTATCACCGGAAAGATTGGCCTCCAGGATGGAACCTAGGTATAGGTAATTTCATCTTTCCGTGTGATAATGTTGTCACCCACTCTAACCAAGAAGCCATCTGCCTTGCTGAGATTACTATTTGATCCGAAGAGAATGGATTCAGTTTTTACCAGGTGTAAGGATAGTTTGTTATCAGCGAGCCAGGTGCAGATTCTACAGAGTTCAGAGCTGAGGGTCTTTTCAACCTGCAGTTTGTTCCTGTCCGAGACCAGCAGTGCTGAGTCGTCTGCGAACAGGAACAAGTTGCAGTCACAAGCTGATGTCATGTCGTTAACATATATTAGGAACAGTAAAGGCCCTAGTATGCTTCCTTGTGGGACGCCACAGCTCACTGGGAGGGGGGGGGGGACAGTGTTCCGTTCACCCCCACCATCTGTTCTCTCCCCTCCAGGTAGGATTGCATCCAGCTCACTGATGTGCTATCAAAACCAATAGCTTTAATCTTGTTAACCAGTATGGAGTGGTTCACGGTGTCAAAAGCCTTTTGGAGGTCCAGCATGACCATGCCGCAGTATTTTCCAGCATCCACCTCGTGTTTGATGTGTTCGCTCAAATAGAGGAGGCATGTATCAGTGGAGTGGGATGTTCTGAAACCAGATTGGAACTCGTACAGCAATTTATTAGTGGCAAGATACTTTTCAACCTGTTCATAGACTATTATTTCCATCACTTTCGAGATGGAGCTTAGAATAGAAATAGGGCGGTAGTTGCCGGGTTCTAATTTACTCCCTTTTTTGTACAGGGGGGTTACTTTGGCCAGTTTAAAATCTTGGGGGACCTGTCCCTGTTTGATGGAGAGGTTTACTATGTGGGTGATGACTGGAGCTATGGAAATGGCTGAGTCTCTGAGAAATTTGGAGGGTATATTGTCATGGCCAGTGGCCTTGTGGGGTTGGAGGGCACTCCGTTTTTTAAGTACCTCCTCAGTTGTTACCATTTCCATTTTAAAATCATTTTTACAAACACCTAGGTTTTTGTAGAAGGCTTTGATGTGCTCTACACCAAAACGCCCAGAGTGGGAGGGCAGTTTGTTAACCAGCATTGTTGCAATGTTTGTAAAGAAGATGTTCAAGTGGTTGGCTACATCAAGCTTGTCAGTGATGAGGGTGTTATTCGATTTGATGAATGACACACTTTTAAGCCAATCACAGTACAGAATGACACACTGTGCTCTTCCATCCATCCATACGTTCCAAATATAGGTTCAACCGTTCATATGTAGCACAAACGTTATGCAAAGCTCAGCCAATCACAGTGCAAGATGACACACTTTCGCATTGTATAGATAATAAATAATATAATTTGAACCTCTATCCAATGAAAATCGCCTCCCAAATGCCTGGGAGATGTTCCTCGGTCGCTTCCCATCGCCTGGGAGGTCTTGGGGGACGTGGTTATTGAAGTAAGATAATTAATGACACGGATGGGACTACCAGGAGCATTGTAAAATGGTCAGATGGATAACAGATGTTGCCCCAACTCGTCACTATAGAGAGTGAGAATGTGTACGTTTTAGAGGAGAGAACTAATTAGTAACTTCATTCACAATGACTTGTAGCGAATGATAAATAAAGTGGTTCGGTTCTATTGATCAGCATTGTGGTTTGTTGTTTTCTACGTCAATACATCATTGTCTCTGAGTATACAAAGTATACAACAAGAGTACAGTAGCTATACAAAATAAATAAACAAGTAAATATAAAAGTAAGTAATATAAGGTAAGACCAGGTGTGAGTGAATATGAAATGCTAGGCTAATCAAGAGTTACCATATCCTTTGAGCAAGGCACTCATTTGTTAGTGTGTGGCTGCAGGGTGCATCTGTGCTCACTCAACTATTCTGTTGTAATTAATCTAACGATGTTACTTGTTACCAGCTGAGCCTATAAAACAGACCACCTGGCACATGCATCACCACAGTGTCAGTCAGGACTAATGAAGACTGGAGGAAGACCCAAACTGCATGGAGAAAAAAAAGAAAAAAGAAAAGTACAATTCAATGTATATCCTTTTCACATTTACTAACACATAATATTTTTATGTAATATGTGTGCCTCACGTGCCAGATGTTTCACCAAATGAGGCCCATCTCAACTCCAGATGGCACACTTTCTTGGGTTTAATAAACACCCCCGCCTGAATAACAGAATTAATTTAACACTTTTAAATAAATGTCTCTATATATGATTTCTACTGATTTGTATTGTGGGTGTATACATTTTATATAACCGATATGGTTATGTATACGGGGCATATGTTTTTATGTGTTATGTGTGTTATGAATATCCTTCGGGACAATAAAGGTTATTATTATTAGGCTCAGACTCATACATATTCCAGCAAGCCAAATGACGTCATGATGACGTTATGATGACGTCCGCCGGTGACTCCGGTGATGTTCAGGACTAGGCCAGATCCCAGCCCATATGGGGATTTCCAGGACGTCTTCACCAGTTGAAATAATATAGCTTATTCTGCACCAGATCTGACTAGTGATATGACTTAAGTTGATCTGGCCTCGATCGGACACTCTCTGATTCATCCAGGGACGTCCGTCTTAGTGGGCAGAATAGATGTTGGTTGAAAACAGGTGATATTCTGGGTCAGATCTGACTAGTCTTGGTTTAACTTGATCTGGCCCCAATAGAGACGTCACTAATTCGTCCAGGTCCTGACCGTGCTTGCTGGGATATTCTGAAGGTGACTTATGGTGAAATTGTGACAGAGGCTGCAGTATTTCCCTTTTATAGGTTTTGTCCTGTGATTTGATTATCGAAATCTTATTCTTATCATCTAGAAGGTAAGCTAAAATTGCTCAGAAAAAGGTTTAGAGTGAAATTGTATCAGGGCAGACCCACATAGGCAGCATGAGCCATTCAATTGGCTAAATTGTCTGCCTATGGAAGCATGTTAACAGGGAGACCTGTCTCCATACACAGTTCTGCACCAATCTGCAGTGCCCACGCCCCAATTACTCAGGTGTAAGTAGTCACGGAGTAACCCCTCCCCTATAAAGCCTGGTGCTCATTCATTCATTCCTGCGTGGCAGTCTCAGTATGCACTGGCTAGTTGGCTTCCACCCTGAGCAAGATGCCCTATGCCTCAGTCATTGTTTCACACTTTGTTTCCATATCATTTCGCTATAGTTTCTATCTACAGTACGAAAGGACTGAAAAGAAGAAGCTATCTAAGGTCTTCCACATTACTATCTTTTAGAGGAATATACATTCAACTACATTTCACACATTTCATTTATAGAGCGCAAGACAAGACAACATAATACAATGAAAATGTAACATAAAACAAACACCCCTCCTCCTCCACAGTACTTGGCACCCTCCAATCTAGAGAGGAGTGCCAGCCCTGCAGAGGGTTACAAACAATGCAACCTCAGTGTCAATACAAATATAAATAACAATGTCATTTGTACAATATATATAGGTCACAGGCTGCTATTTTTTATTGGGCTACAATATCAAGTTTTGGGGTAATTTGACCATATCTACTCTAGTTTTGTTAACACCAAGATAGTTTTTAACTTGCTTGATTCGGTATTTGATTTTGATATTAATTTTAGCTGTCACGCCCCCTTCCCAGTGTTGGGAAAGTTCTTTTTTTTCATGAACTCAGTTCATCATTCAAATTTTTTAACTAAAGTTCATGGTTCCAAAAAATGAACTATTATAGTTATTTTTTGTGATGTATTTTGTTGGCCGTTCAAGGATGGACACATACCTCCTCAACGCAAAAAGAACAAGCTATTGGAAGCTATTTTCGTGGCACATTATGTTTAATTAAACAACATCATCAGTGTTTCGGTTCAGTTCACGTTCACCCAAAATATAAACGCGTTCGTGAACGATCGTTCTTTGAACACTTTCGGGTACAACACTGCCCCTTCCTATATACGAACCAATTTCAAACTCAATTTTAACCAGCGAGAGAGCCTCGGAGTAGAGTCGCTGCTTCTTTGCTTGGAAAGGAGCCAGTTTAGGTGGTTCAGGGCATCTGGTTAGGATGCCTCTCCAGTGTTTCACTATAGGGAGGTCCTCGATGCACGTCCCACTGGGGGGAGACCTCGGGGCAGATAACTGGCCCTGCCTCGGGAAGGATCCCCAGGAGGAAGTTGCTGTTGCTCTAGAGAGGGACGTCTGGAGCTCTCTGGTGGAGCTGTTGCCCCCTTGACCCGACTACGGATAATCGGCTGAAGATATGGATGGATTTTAACCATGAATCCATGACAGATTCAATGGAAGAAAAATAGACAAACTAAAACATTTCAGACAACTAAAATGTGACTAAAACTAAATCAAATCAATCAATTTGCTGTAAAAATCAACACTCCATATCCATCCATCCCACCTCAGCTCCCTCTTGTGCCAACCGTTAAACGCTCACGTGACAACAAAACGGCACGAGGATGCTGCAGAGCAGCAGCGCTGAGCGCCAGAACGTTTGAGAACTGAATACCCCGAGAAGGAGGTAGATTTCTCCCGTCTCCCGTGTTTATATATAGTAGCCTAGCCTACCCGAACCGAACCCAGCTAGTATATGATCCACTGATCTGCAGTTAACTGCCTGATCGGTACCAGCTGCAAGTATACGAGACGGGCCGGTTGGAGGATGATGATCAGCGCGCGAGCACTGCAGTAATGATGCGTTTTATTCTGGACTGTCTGAGGACGCCGAGAGCGCGAGGAGCCCACCATGGAGAAGAGGGGTCTGTAAAGCATGCACGATCAGGATCATGGATTCATTGTTTAGTCCCATTTATTGATCATTTATCGATTTATTGGTTCTTACAAGACAGTGAGTCGGGGGGTAGGAAAGAAAATGCATCCTATTTTAGACGAAGGATTAAACTGGATTAAAACTAGCCCAAACATTTAGATTCTCGTAGAGGTTTGAATCGAAAAAAAACCTCTACGAGAATCTAAATGTTTGGGCTAGATTAAAACAATGCAGAATTTTGGGTTACACATGTGAAAGGCTGCAGTTTTGTGTTGTTAGCCTATATATTTACTGTAATGAAATTACATGTTCTCATGATGATGAGCCTTAATCATTTTATTCCCCTTTTAAAATAATCTCTACATCTCTGAACCCCCAAACGTAGTAATGGTATTGTTGTGAATGGATGGGATGTGTGATTTGTGAAGGGCCAGGCTCTCGTTTCCTTCAGATAATAGATAATAAGAGATATCGATTGGCGTTATTGCAGATGTAGGCTACCGGAACTGTCACAGCTGTCCTACCATAGCTGCAATCAACTGAGAAGAAGTCCCCCAGGCCTGATGATATAGCTAACAGTGATTATTGCTGCTTGACGTCACACATTTAATGGAGGGGGGATGTAGAGAAAGTGGGATATTCCTAACAGGATGATTGACTCACTCAAGGTTCAGATTAGTGAATATATTGCTATGTATGAATATAATTGTTTGCGATCTAACATGCCAATTGCAACCCCAATGGAATATAATGTAGTCAGAAATCTCTTTTGAATAATTAACCTACAATCTCTCAGGTCCCACAAGGCCTCAGCAAACATGATATTCATCTTTTTCTCCATCACTGCCAAGTCAGTTCTTTCACTACCAGGTCAAGTCTTCTGCAGAAAGACTGCTGCAACAATAACTCAGTAGGCCTAATCTTTAGACATCAATGTTTAAGTCTTAGTTTATGGGTTTGTAGGCCTATACCTAAAACTATAGGCCTGTTAATAATTAAGGTAGGCCTATAAACTTTTGGAAATGTGGTTAGAGCCCACATGATGTTTCTTTAGGCTTATTACAGAAGCCTTTGAGTCTCCTAAGCTTAGTTTATAGTTTGCTGTGCGACTGCACCACTCGCTGAAAATAAACACTTATTATAATTATAAAATGTTATGTCTATAATAATCTAATAATAATGAATAGTTTCTAATTGTAGCCAACCTATATTGTCAAATCATTTAGCTGATATCATGCCAACTTATTTGCAGACTCACTGCACAACTGCTGTCTCAAGCTCTCTAAATCCACATTCCACAATCTATTTAATGACTGCACATTTCATAATTAATTTAGTGCTAGCCTGTCATTTAACCCTGGCAAATCTTATCATGTCTTATCAGGTCTAACATCATTAGGCTATTGTAAGTGTGATCTTTCTTTATATAAAGGTCTAAGCCTTTATATAAATATAAACCCCAACCTTTAGACCTTAGACTCTCTAAGGTCATTAATATGTATTGCTGTGTGATTCTTTCTGTATGGCCTACCAATGAATGGATATATTAAGTACTGTATGGATGTACACATTATTGCTAACTTTAGAAAGTTAGATCCTCATCTATTTTATGCAGATTAGGCCTAAATGGAATCTGGTATTTGAAGTATGAGTTTGTAATTGAGGTAGGATACTGTAGTAGGTAACTAGGTGTAATGTAAGGACCATATAGCCACTATAGCTACTGTTATGCAACGGTTTTGTTCTCTGCTATGAATGGCCATAATTCATAACAATGGCTAAATTAAATGATGATAGGTGATTATCGATTGATCTGCCTCTGGTTTGCTTGTAGTAGTGTAAATCATGGTTGTGTTCTGCTCTGGGAATTTTATGAATGGCTCAGTTGGCATGCACTCTCACCCTACATGTGAGGGAGAGAGAGAGAGAGAGAGAGAGAGTGTGTGTGTGTGTGTGTGTGTGTGTGTGTGTGTGTGTGTGTGTGTGTGTGTGTGCGTGCGTGCGTGCGTGCGTGCGTGCGTGCGTGCGTGCATGCGCGCGAGCAGACTCACATCAACCATGACTGATATAGGCTACTACTGTATACTGCAATGAGTATACAGTAGTATATAGAGGGAGGGGGATGGAGTCCATTAACGTGGGGGGGGCGGGGGGGGGGGGGGGGGTGCTAGGGAAAGGTAGGGGGCAGGGCAGTAGAAAGATGAAAGGGGGAGGGAAGAAAAGGAATGAAAGGAGGGAAGCACTCATGTAGCCTTATGGATTGGTTAGGTCCCCCCCCCCCCGGCCCACTCCCTCTGCCCATTCTTTTCACATAATCGTCATGGTTCATTCCAGCTCTTGGCCGTTGGCACACAAAAACACATCTCCTCATGGTTCATTCCAGTTCCATCACACACACACAGGACACTCATGTACCGCACACACACACACACACACACACACACACACACACACACACACACACACACACACACACACACACACACACAGCTCCTCCTCTGCGGCGTCAAGATAGAGAGAGAGACAGAGAAACGGAGAGCCAAAGAGAGAATAAAAGGAGAGTAGAGAGGGGGACATGGAGGAAGAAGCAGCCATGCAGCAGCAGGAGCAGACAGAGGTGGCAGGGGATGGAGGGACGGGGACGGGGAAGGCGGGATGGATGCATGAGTGCTCCCTCTCCTCCATGCTCAAACGGTCCTGTCTCCTGTGCTGGTCGTCTCCCAGGGACACGGGCGTTGTGGAGACGGACGAGCCGGTCGTCGCCAAGGCGACGGAGATCAGAGTAAGACCACGGCCGCAGCACCTAGCACTGGTGTGTTGTGTGTGTTTGGGGCATGTGCATGCTGTGTTGTTATTATTATTATGTCTGTGTTAATGTGTATTATATTTGTGTGTGTGTGTGTGTGTGTGTGTGTGTGTGTGTGTGTGTGTGTGTCTGTGTGTCTGTGTGTCTGTGTGCGTGTGTCTACATGCGTGCGTGCGTGCGTGCGTGAGTATTTCCCATTCTTGCCACAGATAAACATAAAGCACAGGTCAACATAAAGCTCTGTATGTGGGTGTCAAGTAGCATCCCTATTGCCAAAAATAGCAGATCTACAAGCTGTGGATCGGGTATTTTTGTCGAAATGATTTGGTGCACATAAAAAGAGAGCACACCAAGTCGCGTAAAACGCAACTCGGGTCTGTTTTTACAAAGTATAGAGTGTCAATTTAAGTCAGATTACAACTTGAAAAGGAAACTTATAGTATTCAATGAGGCTACAGTTGACACACATTTTAAATGCTTCTTTTTTACCATCCCTCCAATGTTTCTGCATTAGAATAGAACTTCAGACATCATAATGACAGACTGTCTGATATAATATAACTGGGAATTGTATACTTCACAGTAGTGTATATTTAGCATCATCATCATCATCATTAGAGTGTACAAAAGCCACACACAGGCATACACATAGGCACACACGCGCACTCACGCACGCACGCACACACACACACACACACACACACCATCTGTCACATCCCTCCTCTCATCGGGCTCAGCCGGCAGTGGGTGACTCATTCCGCATCATTTCTATTTTAACATTGATGGATTGCTCAGGTGTGCGTATGTAGGTTTGTTTGTCTGTCTGTTGTTGGTATCGGCATGTATGTGCAATTGTGCATGCTTTCCTGTTTCAGTCCAAAGTTGTTATGTTAAATCACACAATGCTTTAACAGGTGTAAGGTTAAAGGTTAAGGTGTAATTGTTTAGAGACTTATGTCATATTTCGGTACGTAAATACTGTATGCACATCTTTCCCGCTAAGATACAATATGTCACAGAGAAAAACTATCAGTTTCCATTATAGGATAGACTGAAAATTACTTTATACTTGACGTTTAGCAACTTGAACAACAGGGTCCCTATTAAGGGGGAACGTTCACCAACAATAGCTGATCTACAACCTCACGTGTATAGATCTGCTATTTTCGGTGAAGAAAGTTGTTGTACTGTAGATGGAAAAATAACTCAAGTTCAGTGCAACTCGGGTCCGTTACAAGTCGAGTGTCTAGGTCATTAAACTGAAGTGAAGTTGATCAATTCCAAATATTATCAAAGTATTATTCTGACCCTGGACTTGTGTCACAGCGCCGAGGGTGCCACGGTACCCACTTTGAGAAACCCTGCTCTATCGGAGTTAAATTAATCCCGGCTTTCACTGTGAATGTGTGTGCATGCATGCGGGCGTGTTGTGTGCTCGTGTGTTTCTATAGGAGTTGGAGAATGCAGTGTCGGTGGAACACTTGGAGCTACAGGAGCAGCAGACCGACCGCAAAGAGCTGCAGGAAACGCTTGAAAAACTAGATGCACACAGGACGAAGTTACAGGAGGAGCTCAAGAACACTAGACAGCTGTGCTCTGAGGAGAGCCAACAGGTAGGCATTCAACTAACCATATATCAGCTGTGCTCTAAGGAGAGCCAACAGGTAGGCATTCAACTAACCATATATCAGCTGTGCTCTAAGGAGAGCCAACAGGTAGGCATTCAACTAACCATATATCAGCTGTGCTCTAAGGAGAGCCAACAGGTAGGCATTCAACTAACCATATATCAGCTGTGCTCTAAGGAGAGCCAACAGGTAGGCATTCAACTAACCATATATCAGCTGTGCTCTAAGGAGAGCCAACAGGTAGGCATTCAACTAACCATATATCAGCTGTGCTCTAAGGAGAGCCAACAGGTAGGCATTCAACTAACCATATATCAGCTGTGCTCTAAGGAGAGCCAACAGGTAGGCATTTAACTAACCATATATCAGCTGTGCTCTAAGGAGAGCCAACAGGTAGGCATTCAACTAACCATATATCAGCTGTGCTCTAAGGAGAGCCAACAGGTAGGCATTCAACTAACCATATATCAGCTGTGCTCTAAGGAGAGTCAACAGGTAGGCATTTAACAAACCATATATCAGCTGTGCTCTAAGGAGAGCCAACAGGTAGGCATTCAACTAACCATATATCAGCTGTGCTCTAAGGAGAGCCAACAGGTAGGCATTCAACTAACCATATATCAGCTGTGCTCTAAGGAGAGCCAACAGGTAGGCATTCAACTAACCATATATCAGCTGTGCTCTAAGGAGAGTCAACAGGTAGGCATTCAACTAACCATATATCAGCTGTGCTCTAAGGAGAGCCAACAGGTAGGCATTCAACTAACCATATATCAGCTGTGCTCTAAGGAGAGCCAACAGGTAGGCATTTAACAAACCATATATCAGCTGTGCTCTAAGGAGAGCCAACAGGTAGGCATTCAACTAACCATATATCAGCTGTGCTCTAAGGAGAGCCAACAGGTAGGCATTTAACTAACCATATATCAGCTGTGCTCTAAGGAGAGCCAACAGGTAGGCATTTAACAAACCATATATCAGCTGTGCTCTAAGGAGAGCCAACAGGTAGGCATTCAACTAACCATATATCAGCTGTGCTCTAAGGAGAGCCAACAGGTAGGCATTCAACTAACCATATATCAGCTGTGCTCTAAGGAGAGCCAACAGGTAGGCATTCAACTAACCATATATCGTAAATTGATTCAAAACTATTCAAACTGGTTTCAATTTAAATCGCCCTTAAACATGATGCAAACAGCAGAGGGTGTGTAAAAAAAAGAGTCGAAAATACAGGATCTTTGTAAGAGAATTGATGAAAACATTTGTTTTCAGTCATTTGCTATATTGAAAAGAGGATAAGAAAGAAAATACTGGATTTTACTGGAAATTAAATAAATAAAAAAATCTCATTGTATCGTGAGTTGAGTGAATGCCTACCAACATGCAAGGAGACACTCCATTCTGGTACTGACACAACTGTATAATCTTTTAATTGAACGGAACCATTTGGCTACATGTTACACTCATTTTGCACAGAATTTGACTGTGTAACTTGACTTTGTTTTATTATAGAAATGCATGCTTTCTATGATATCATATAACATTGATGTATATCTTGGTATAATATGCAATGCATCATTTCTATATTATAGAGTGATGTGAAATGACACTTCTTGTGGGGTTTTTATGGTAATAATAAAACTGACACTGCGATTGGTCAGGCAGTAGTCGTGTCTAGCCTGACCTTATGATTTACTGTACTTTCCTTGCTGTACTATAGTTGTATGTTTCAGTGCTCGCTTTGTTTGTAGTAACATTTCATTTTACATAATAGCTATACTGATTGAGATAGTGTTGCTGTACACATCATCATCCTTCCCCCTCAACACCCCATCCAGATCTTGTCTCTGCAGACAGAGGAGGTGAAGAAGGAAGGCCAGGTGGAAGAGTACGAGCGGGAGCTAGCCAGGGCCCGGTGGAGGCTCAAAAAGCTGAGGGAGGAGACGAAAAGGCAAAGGAGGCGAGTGGAGGAGGCTGGAGAGAGGGACATCCCTCTGCAAGACTCCATCAAACAGTCGTATGAGGAGATCCTAGAGGTAAACAGACAAGAATGCTGTAACATTATCTTCGTTATCAAAATCAATTGCAGTAGTACTAAACCTGGAGAAGAAGAAAAACCGTATACTGTACAGCATTTTATTAATTAAAATGCTGTAAGTGAAGACAGTGTGCGGGACTTTCTACTTCTCCAGTTCCAATTAGCCGACGCACCTGTCCTCCGTAGGTGTGCATAAGGACCTTTTGAGTGGTGCAACCACTCCCTTACGGAGCTATGTGTGTGGGTGGCTGGATGGCTGGGTGGGTGCCTGGGTGGGTCTGAGCACGAAAACAGCCAACGCAGGGAAGCTGGAAGTACCCTCACTAAAAACGCCGGGACAACGCTCCACACGTCCCAAACTCTTCTCCCTTCTGGCTCCAAAACTGTGGAATGCACTTCCCATTGCAGTCAGAACTGCAGCATCACTCCCAATCTTCCGCCGTAGTCTGAAAACCCACCTTTTTAGACTCCATCATGGCCCATAGCACTTACCCTACCCCCTTAGATAGCATTTCTGTAGACGTAGATAGCATCTGATACAGACTTATAGCATGTTATGTAGACGGCACTATAATTGTATTGTATATAGTCATAGCACGCCATAGTACATATGTACTGTATAGCATAGTAGTATATATATATAGCTTATATGTATAGTCTCATAATATAGATATTCCACTGTTACTTTCTTAGCTTACGCATGTTTTATGATAAATGCTTTTGTGATGTATTCCCATGCTTTTGTTCCTGATTATTGTAAGTCGCTCTGGATTAAGAGCGTCTGCTAAATGCCTAAATTGTAAATTGTAAATGGTTGTTTTTCATCACCTGTGCGCAACCTAACACACACACAACACACACGCACATATTAACTGTATATTTGAAGATCTTCGGTTGTGCCAGTACAGTACAGTACAGTACAGTACAGTACAGTACAGTACAGTACAGTACAGTACAGTACAGTACAGTACAGTACAGTACAGTACAGTACAGTACAGTACAGTACAGTACAGTACAGTAGAGGGACACCCACACAGTAACTCTGTCATTTCTCAACCGTGGAGCGGTACGCCGGAACCGGCCCGCCCCCCTGGGCATGTTCCCCCGGGAAAAAGAGGCGTTTTCAATTTAACCAATAGTTATTGCTCATTTTTGAAGTAAGGTTGTATTGCATAACTGGGCTTATAGACATGAGGTAAATTCAAACCAATTTTTTTAGTTGAAGCATTCAGAGCTGAACATTATGTCCCGGTTTCTGTGTGGCTGCAATTTGGTAAAGTGCTTACAATATAAATTGTCTTTTGCAGGGCAGACAGCAGACAGCAGACACCACGTGGTTGCGGTTATGAGTTATATTTATTAAAGTATAATACCAATTATCCACGTTGTTGATCACATACAAATACAATTCATAGTGTTATCATCCGGTAGATATGGGACCTGGCTGGGTAACATCTGTGTTCCAGATGCCAGGTCAGCAGATAGAATTAATTAGGATCATTAATGCAAAGGGCGCATTTCCCCTCAGATCAATAAAGCTCTGGTCCATATCAGAAGGCAGGGTTCCAGTATCCTGGCCCCCTCTTGGGGCTGAGCTGTGACTTATTTTTGTAATCCCATTGTTGCATTTGCATTCCAGCTGTTTCCACAATTGTGTGTTGTTAGAATAATATATCTGTTCCTGTGACATTGCTGCTTAAAGATGCACGTGTGTGGCTTGCGTGTGTGTGTGTGTGTGACTGTGTGTGTGTGTGTGTGTGTGTGTGTGTGTGTGACTGTGTGTGTGTGTGTGTGTGTGTGTGTGTGTGTGTGTAGGGTGGGTGAACTTGGTGACTACTTGAGATCAATTTGTTTTGTATTAAACTATATCTTTATAGTTAGTTATATTTATTATTTTAGTTATATTATCATTATATTATATTAGGTATACTGCTAGGTGTTTTTAGTCTACTGGTCTGTATTCTCACCTCCTTCCTGTCTCTTCCTCACAGGAGGAGGTGACTCTGGGCTCTCTCTCAGGAAGTGCAGTGACTCCATCGAGCCAGCTGGACGAGTCGGCATCTCCAACCGACACTACTGAAGAAGAGCCAATTCCCGTGAGGCCATGGGGAAGGAGCCAGTCGCTGCCTGCCTATGCAGACTACATAATGGTGTGTATGTTTTATATGTCAGTTAAGAAAAAGCCAACCACAAAAAGAATGCGTTGGCCTGGGAGAGTTGTTACTGTGGCAAGGGGAACAAACACACACATTCAGTGTATAAATATGGTATAATATAGAAGTAGTATATGAAATATAACACTATGAATAGAATACTATATAGTACTATATATAGTACTATGTAGTAATGAACAAATAAATAACAAATAAATAAATGAACGGTTCTGTCTGTCTGTCTGTCTGTCTGTCTGTCTGTCTGTCTGTCTGTCTGTCTGTCTGTCTGTCTGTCTGTCTGTCTGTCTGTCTGTCTGTCTGTCTGTCTGTCTGTCTGTCTGTTCTGTCTGTTCTGTCTGTTCTGTCTGTCTACCTATACCTATTACCTACCAGAGGACCAGTGGTTCGTCCTTCAGTAATAATCTCACAGAGACCAGGGAGGAGGAAGATGACAGTCGTTCCAGCACACCAAAGGTAGACCAGGCCCTGAAAGTAAATATTGCTATTTGCTAACATATGAATGATTCTGGCTAAACCAAAAACTGTCTAAACTAAGCACTGCACCCCTGGCTGGATGAGAGCTGGTTTGCGGAATAAAACCATTAAGGCTAAGAACCGGATTACTTCAAAACTAAATAATGTATTTGATAAATGTGTGTGTGTGTGTGTGTGTGTGTGTGTGTGTGTGTTAAGGCTGTACCCTAGCCCTGTTTTTAGGACTCGAACATTTGCAGGAATTTCCGAGCGAACATCCGAACCATTTGGTTAATTGGTTCTAATTAATTAATTTCTCCGAGTGCTTTTAACCAGGCTGCAATTCATAAATAGATCCTCCGGGGCGACGTTGCATAGACGATCAGTGAAATAATGGTTAAGTTCATCAGGGGTTGGTGAGGGTTGCTACCGGGTTGGCCGACCGGGAAGGTGTGCATTTTGATTGTGGATACAACCGTCTTTACTTTTAATACACTATAATGACAACACGAGATATCCGTCTTGAACATGATCAGAGCGCAGCGCGTCTCCCCCTCCCTCTCTCTCTCTCTCCCAACACGCGCGCGCACACACACACACAGCGTCTAGTGGCTCTGATGACATGTGCTCCGCTGCTGGGGCCGTGCCACGAGTGGCCGTGTGTGCATCCTCGCAAACAGCGAAAATAGCCGATCTGTGACTGCATGAGGAATAGGCTCGCAGCACTCTCGTCGGGAGGGGGGCAGCACAAATATCCTACGAGTAGGGCAACCAAATGGTCAGCTACTCCCTGATGCGAGCTCATCATTCCATAAAAATGAGCCATGAGTTGAATGAGTTGCTGGCAGCCTGGCAGGCAACGAGAGCGTAGCTTGATCGTTAGTCTCTCTTTCATTAATTTGTTCCACCTGTGTATGTAGGCTACTCTCAGAAGCGCATTGAGTGTGTGTGTGTTACTGTGTTTGTCTCTTCTGCCGTCTGCAGGAGTTTCAAATTATTGTAAACACAACATGAACATAGTACTCTTATTATGCATATCGCATTCTCGCCGAGATATATTTCTGAGTAAAAAAATATATATATATAATAATAAAAAAATATAATAATCAAAATTAAAAAAACGAATGGTTCAAGGCCATAAATTAAGATTCGAGTGCCAACCTTAACGAGCGAACATTCGAACCCTGAATGTTCGGGGACAGCCTTAGTGTGTGTGTGTGTGTGTGTGTGTGTGTGTGTGTGTGACTGTGTGTGTGTGCGTGTGCGTGTGCGTGTGTGTGTGTGTGTGTGTGTGTGTGTGTGTGTGTGTGTGTGTGTGTGTGTGTCTGTCTGTCTGTCTGTCTGTCTGTCTGTCTGTCTGTCTGTCTGTATACAGTATACATACACATGAACTTCACAGAAAGCACTACCTTCTCCTCTTCCACATACAGATAAACAGATGTGACAGAGAGGAGGGACAGGGGAAGATCAGAAATGACACGGAGAAGAAGGTGAAGGAAGGGTTGTCCACCAATCCCAACCCCACTGACCAACTGGACTTCTACCAAGCTGACCCCTTTGTCCACTGCCAGACTGAACGTATGCGCCTAACACCTAACCTCCACTGTCTGAATGGACATTATCTAACCTCCACTGTCTGAATGGACATTATCTAACCTCCACTGTCAAAGTGAACAAAAACAATCTAATACTATAGATACCACTTGGGAGAGACCATTAGGGTCCCATTAGCACATTATGAAGTTCCTCAGCTTTACAAAGTAGCCTTTTTCAATTACAGTAACGTTTTTGTGTGTGTGAAATTGTTTTGTTTGCCTTTTGTTTTTCTTTCCATTCTACAGTCAATTTATTGATCTGGCAGTTGTTTAAATAAGTTGGATTATATATATATAAATTAAACTGACTTTTGTCATCTGCATTAGGCTGCATCATTGTGGTTAAACATTCCAGGATATACTGTATCAGAGTTTAGAAGAACAGTAAAAAATATATATATATTCTATCAACATAAAAAATGACACACAATGATTACCGAAATGATGTTTTGTCTCCGGTTTTCTAGATGACCTATTTGATGAAGACTTATTCCCAAAGACGGACTCTTCTGGTGAGTAATGATAAACTACAAATCACTTTTCTAGATATCTTTCATTTAGAACTTTTGGTAGGATTACAAAAATGCACTGTTACCATGGGGTGGTTTTTCTTCACACTGCTGTTATAACTTGAAACCCCTCAAAACCCACCAATTTTAGTTCATGCAGGGGGTTTCTTAGGTGAAGGTTTCCATGGTCCTTTATGGGCTGGGTAGTTAGGAATATCAAATTGAGCTATTTTAGCTCATTGCTAAATATACAAATATTTCCAGGTGCATTTGGGTCCGACCCTTTCAAAGGCACCGACCCGTTTGCAGCAGACACGTTGTTCGGAGATGCGGCGGGCAGAGGTGAAGGTGAAGGTGACGAGGCAGACCTGTCCTGCACTGAGAACAAAGCCTCGACAGCAACTCAGTGTTTTGAGTCAGAGTTCCCCGATGAAGATAGCGACATAGAGATCAGCTACAGCCGAGAGGACCTGGACGCCATAGCAACGGGAGGCGAGGCAGCCCACGAGGTGATGGGTTTCAAACCAATCCAGAGTTCGTCAGAGGAACTGGGGCCAGTTCGAGGCTGGAGGTCGCAGGGACAGTATTCGACGGAGTCGGATCCCAATGGATATGAGCTGGACCTGGGGGCCTTCTCACCTCCTTCAGACATAGAAGAGCTCAGTATGGGCTCTCTGCCCGGAGGGGATGTCACAGAGACTGCAGTGAGCAAACAACAAGGTATTTAAACATATTTTTTAAACTAGAAACATATATTTTACATTTTGCCATCATACCAGTAACATGTTATACAAGTTATAAATGGAAAGATAGAATAATATGAGTAAGTAGTGTCATCCATCCATTTTCAACAGAGAAATATCCCAGCCGGGATATTAAGCAATATTTAAACGGCAATATACAAGAGAAAAACACTTGAGTTTATTCCAGATGAATGCAGCCACTGCAAGGAGTGTTTGGTTGACTCCTCACTAGTAAGAAGTCAATTCCCTAGGTATTTAGCCAAGCAGGAGGCCTAGCTGTCTAGAGATCACATTATGAAGCTGTTGTGTGTTTTAGTTCAAATCTGCTGAGCCAAACAAACAGGAATGCCGCCTTCTGGAAAAGGGAACTACAGTCGTTAACAGAGCCTATACACAGCAGTAGCAGAACAACCACCTAACAGGCCACCTAACCCTAAACCACAATGCAGTGAATTGAAAATCGTAATGAAATTAAAAACGTAATTGTCGCCACAGGATTGGAAATCAAAGAAAATGTTCCCTTATTTCCATCTTTAATGAATGTCCAATGTTGAACTTACATTGCCTTCTATTTCCAGGTCTGGTCATTGATCCAGCTCACAATGTGTCTGAGCTCCAGATACATGCTTGCAGCTCTGCTTCTCAAGCCACCACATCAGTGGAATCAGACTGGATTGACCTTGGTGCGACAGAACATGCCTTCCCCTGTGAGGAGGTGGAGTCACTGGAACATGAATGTTCCGTGACTCCCCATACCTCAGTGGACACCCAGGGCCCACTGGGCCGGTCCAGCTCTAAACCAAGCAGAGAGCCGAGTTATGAATTGAGCTATGAACCATCATTTGATCCATATGGGTTCAAGTTGAGCCCAGAACATTCCATTCACGACCTCTTAGACTCTGATGAGGCAGTATCTAGCCCAGAGCTAAATGAGCCAGATCTGACCTTTGACCCCGAGCCTTCCTCTGCTCAGCCCAATCAGCTCAGCTTTGACCCATATGGGTTTGAGCTCAGGACCTCTGAGGCAGTGGGTCAAGACGCCTTTGACCCTTATGGCTTCAAGCTCACTCCCGAAGGAGAAAACCAGGAAGTTGTAGACAACTGTAGCACGGACAACCAGCAAGAGCTGGAAGCTTGTAACTATGACAACCAAGAACTGATGCAAACAAGTCACTATGACAACATGGAAGTACTGGAACCGTGTACAGATGACAACCAGGAAGTGCTGGAATCCGGTAGCCCTGACAACGACGGACGTAACAATGGAAATCAGGAAGTGGTGGAACCCTGGAGTAATGTCACTTACGAGGTTCTGAATGTATTTAGCTCTGAAAATCAGGAAGTCCTGGACTTTTGCAACCAGGGCAACCAGGAAGTGCTGGAACCCTGCGAATACGGCAACCAGGAGCTATTAGAATCACAAGACAACCAGGTACTACCGGAGCCCTGTAGCTATGGCAACCAGGAAGTGCTGGAACCCTGTAACCGTGACAACCAGGAATTACTGGATTTCTGTAGCAATGAAAACCAGGAGGTGCTGGATCCAGGTAGCCACGACAACCAGGAAGTGCTAGATCTTTTTAGTAAGGACGCTGAAGCTAACAATAACGATTGTGTAGCGGAGGAAGAGCTGGACGTTAACGCCACCATCAACTCCTCCGACAGCTCCACCAATTCAGCCAACAACAGCTCAACCAGCATTGCATCATCAGTGGTCTCTAACAGTCCTGCCACCCTGGACCTGCTGGGCTTAGAGCTTAGCAACACAACTATTGGCAACACTGACGCCACCAACAACCCCGCTGAGCCTCTCTACGCGGCTGCAGGTGACGACCTGGCCACGCGCAACACAGCCGCCAACCAGAACCCGGCATCGTTCAGCATGGCCGCCACCAACAGCTTGCTGGACGGCGATCTGGGATCTATATTCGGGACCGGAGGCTATGTTGGCTGTCAGGACGTGGCGGACGATCTGGAGCCCCTGGCCCGCAAGCAGGTGAAACCTGTAGCAGAGCCGGTACGACCCGTCAGACCTGTCCGACCCCCGCGGCCCTCGCTCATGGTAAGTTACACTCGCTTGTACATGCATTGATGCATCGCACCAATTAGGGCTGCAACTATCGTTTATGTTCTTAGCAATTGTTCTATCTATAGATTACTCTTTCAATTAATGAAATAATCGAGAAGCTGTTTCATAAAATATATTAGTGTTATTTTATACTTTGTCATACAAAGGTGTCTTGCAAAAATAGCCAATATACAAACTCATTTCAATATTTGTATATATCTGTCTTATATATATATATTATATATGTATTATGTAATATCTGTATCTATTTGTTCAAGATTTGTAATATCAGATTTATAGTGTGTATAGTCAATTATGAATTGATTATTTCATTAAATGATGGATGATATATTTATAGAGTTGAAGGTCTCTGTCTCTTACCTGGGTTGTTCTGTCTGTGCAGGCCAAGGACCAGGCTCAGTCCAAAACTCAGGGCCTTGACCTGAAGTGAACTCTGAACTGTGGCCTGGTGGTGACGTCACTACATCGACCAACACCCACCTGGGGTTAATGTGACAACTGATAACATTCTCCTGGGGCTCCTGTGACAGCAGGGGCAAAAAGAGAAACACAAGAGAGGGTGGGAGAAAAACGGTGAGGAGGACGCATATTGAAGGACAATGACGTGGGGGGGAAGAGCAAGGACAGGAGAAATGAGGCAGTAAGTTATTTATTTGGTTGTTTGTGGTTAATCCAAATGTTTTAGGGTCTATTATTGGACGGTTAGATGAACAGTAAGTCAGACAGCAAGGTCAATGAACTTCCTGGTGTATTTAAACAACTCCCGAGCTGACATGGAGCCAGAGGTGAACAGAACCAGAGAGCTTGTTTGGTCCAAAAATATCTCTGGTGTCATCGCCGTCAGCAAAATGTCACACTTTTGCTGCTTAGGCCTGAATAGCCTAGAGACCTTAGGCCGGGGAAGGGTGTTGAGCAACAGCGCTCTCTGCTGGAAAGAACAGTGAACAACATTCCCAGAAAATGGTTTTTAGAATAAGCCATTTACCCAGCGACTGTAGCCTACCCTAGGTGGAGCCTGTGAGTCAACTATAAAATATATTTATGTATATTAATTTATTTTAATATTTATTTATGAGTGCCGTCAACGCAACTTCATTTCTTGGGAATCATCCTTATTTTCATTTCAACTTTTCTTTTTTAAAGGATTAACTTTCAGTAGGACCACTCAGTCCAAATGGAAAATGATTTCCCTTTTTTTTTGTCAACTTGGGGTTGGAAGCCAGTCTAGCGGTCTCTGAGAAAGCATGTATATACATTAATTTAATCTAAAAAGAGTCTATTGTGGATTAGTGCTTCTTTAGGTAAATAGTAGTTATAAGTATAGGTTAGAGCCGTATGGTGAGCCAGGTGGAACCATGGCCGCCTTGTTCCTGTGACCTTTTCTAGTACCAGGAAACGTGGCTGTAAAATAAATACACAACAAGCTCCATATGTTATCTGGAGAGGTTGATGCGATCTCCTGATCCGCTTGAAGCAGGCCGGGCTATGGAGTCCTATGGCTCTATTCTCGCCAGTGCCCTAAACTTCTTTGCCATTTTGAAAAACATTTTTTCTACAAGCTCACAAAACGTGTCAATATAGATCGCCTATTTGAAGTTGTTGCTGAGTGTTGAATGTTTTTCAAAATACAATAAAGGCAAAAAAGTTTAGGGATAAGGGGTAAGGCACCGGCAAAAATAGGGCTCCTAATCTCAGCTCCCGCTGAACTGCGAAATGACGCAAACTCTGCATTTCTTGGGCTCTGGATTAGGCGATGAATGATGTGTATGAAACTTGGTTAACAGATCGGCTGTAGATCAAACTGCATGAAGTGAAACATATTTCATCACCTGTACACTCTTAAAAAAAGATCTGTTGGGAAAAAAAACATTGAATGCACATACTATAACTATTCATAAACAGATGTATTGAAAAATGAACTAAAATGTGTTGTTGTAGACAAATGTAATTTTTCTACACATCCGGTATCTGTTCAGTTGTGTACAATACATCTTGTTTTATCTCATTGTTTCTTTTTTTCTATTCAGAGTGTAGAAAACAGAAACATTACTGCCTGGTGAAAAGAAACAATGCACATTAAAATATTCCATACAACTAATCTGTGTTCTTGTACTGCCTGGAAAGTATACCATGCAACCATATTTCCTCTGTTTACAACTTCGACTAAACATGAGAATGTATCATGGGATATTGTTGTGCCCATGCAAATGCTATAGCCTATAGAGACAGATAAATACACATAGAAGATGACTGGCTACATTTACACAGGTAACAATGTATTTGCTCTGTTCATGCCTACCTCATTGACAACTTTGCTAAGGTTGCATGAAAACACTGTGAACATTTAATTTGTGGATTGTGGATTGTATGGAATCAGAAAGTGGTAAAAAGAAACAACACTTCAAATGTAATGCTGGTGCTGCAAATGCACCCAAGTTTCACTGAAGTCATCGCCTGTGGCGACATACATTTGAGCAAACTAATGCTGAAGTATGAATGATCAAATGCTTACATACTGTATCTGATTCTGCCTGAATGCACCCATTTAGGCACATCACATCATGTTCAGCTTCAGTCCCAAGATTCCTGTGTAGATGCTGTCATGGACTCAGTCTCTAGAAAGCACACAGACCACCCTGGCCACTAAAAACCAATGACGGGTCTGGCTGGCTTCCAATATATCTTGGAGGAACCTGGTCTTCTCTCGCCCAGTATAACTTTTGTCCTAAACTGTGATGCCCTTTGATTTCAAACAGACATCATATAGACCTTAATGTAGGTTCCTCTCTGCTGTTTACTTCCCCCCTCCATAGCGTGTCTTTCCTTGCCAGAATCAAGAGTTTTTCCACTCATTCATTGTATGCAGAGAAAATGCAAGGGAAGTGTGAAAGTCATTTTTAATAGTGCGGCTTAGTGCCCATGGAATTTTCTTCATACAGAAGCCGACTTAATTATGGCATACGTGTACTGTTAATAAATAGTATGAACACACAACTGTATACCAAATTGTTAGTCAGAACACATACTGTAAAACCTAAACTAATGACATAATGCATCCTGACCTAACTAATGACTAATGGCATAATGAAACAGCAATATTAGGTAAAAATGGTGCACTTGGTAGTTTTTCTAAAATGATTAAAATATGTTTTTCTTAATTTTTCTGACTTTTTTTTCTTGACATTCAAGATTAAGATTATTGATCCAGGATAGCACCCCTTCTATCCTCTCTGTTTACTTGCATACTGCCTAAGAGAGTTTGGCAGTTTACTGGGTTTCCTGCAGTCTGTCTTGCAATTTTTGATCAAGAGGTGATTTGTTGTTGAAATTGAACCAAATGGCCGGATTGGGTAATTGTGCTACTGTAAATGGGTCTGTCATTTTTTTTTTTTTTTTTCATGTTCCTATGTAAAAATTCTTTGTGGTTGAAACAACATGCAATAATAGAATAGTGTTAAGCTGTAACTGATCAGCGGTATTAATAGAGCCAAAACACTTGATGCTGTTTTCCTGGGACTAGTTTGAATTCACTTCACTTCTGTTGATGAAATAGACGTGATACTTCCAGCATGAGAAGATAGTCACATCTAATTATTGAGAATATGGTTT
Source organism: Protomyctophum parallelum (assembly GCF_964188405.1). NCBI lineage: Eukaryota > Metazoa > Chordata > Actinopteri > Myctophiformes > Myctophidae > Protomyctophum > Protomyctophum parallelum. The sequence continues at coordinate 23,904,356 of NC_139709.1, read as the reverse complement.
TTGTCATTTGCAAATTTTTCAGTTTTCTGTTTTTACTCTAGTTGTGAGTTTAATGAATGTGAAGTGAAATGAGGCCAGTCTCAAGACTACCGTATATTCATAATCCATGTGTCCTCAATCACACCAATTCTCTGTTTCTGCAGAAACTCCCATCTTAACATGTGTTTTACTCTTGGATTCAAACATTTGAATTAGAATATTATTCAAATATAAAGTGTCACAGTATGTGGGGTCATGGCACTTAATTCCAGTGATGTTGACAAGAGAATGGTGTTTGGAATTGGAAGAAATTTTCTCTACATTTAGAAAATAAGAGAAATATTTGTAAATACAAGATTTAAAACACTTGTTTGATAGACCATGTTTTTTCTGGGTTTTTTGTAGTGCTCTCATTGGCTTCCAGTTCAGTTCTCACTGTATAGTGTACATAGACAAATGTTACTGTAGCATAGCAAACATGTCCACAATGTCCATGTTTCTTTTTTTTTCTCTTCATATTCAAGTTTTTCAAACTAGTGCCCCTATTCTGGGCATGTCAATAAAGGTGAACAGTTTAAAAATAAATCCAAAGATTTCAATTAATCTAAAAACCTCTGAGCTAACAAGTGAACTATTTTCACTATTCGTTGTACGACTAAGTGTATATAGGGCTAGTCATTAAAGTATTTAATTGGAATCATCGATAATTTTACTGGCTTCAGTACATTTTTACTGGTGGATCAGAGATTCAAGAGGATAATATCCACTTTAACTACAGTATATGATCAAGACATAATCAGGAAACAAATTAAACTAGTTCAAGGTAACTGTGTAGTAAGATTAATGAAGGTATTTTACATGAGAGAGATCAAATAAAAGCTTGTCATTTTTGTCAGTGGGTGTTTTCTATTATCCAGACAAAGAATTCAAGGTACTTGATTCAGATATATGCACTTTAAAAGCCACGGTCTAATAAATAATAATAATAATAATAGAAAATAACATCATTATAACTGTGTTGCCATGGTAATCTCACAGTTGACTGTAATTATACTAATAACTTCTTTGCCATGGTTACCATGGTAAAGAGTCATGGTTGCATTGGTTGGGTGTAATAAATACAATAATATTAACTAATAATGATAATATAATATAATATAAATGTGTGATGCTGTATGTGTTGTTGTCTAAATGTGACATTCTGTGTTGGAACAGTAAAGAAATAAAAGTATCAAACATATATAATTTAACCATACGTATGTGTTTTGTCTTTATTTAGGTCTATAACAGTCTCCCACAGAAAGAAGACATATGTTATGGGTTATGAATAATGATAGTCAGGAAACAGCCATTATAATAACAACACAGGACTAAAGCATTCCATAGAAAAACAACATAATTGTCCACGAACCCGAGGACCCACGGGTCCTTGAGGGGGTTCCTGGGGGTTCAAAACAAAATATGGAACAGTTTAACGATTTTAAGCCTATTTTCTATAGGCCTACCATTTTTGATGGTTCGCTCAAAATAGTGAAAGGATTAACCCCTGCCTGCCTCACTGCTGCTCTTTCCCTGTGATCCTGCTATCCCATTAGTATTCCCCACTGACACATGCTGACAATAACCTACTGAGCAACTAGTGAGTAATGCCCCAGTCGAAATGAATACATAGACATGAATGTATGAAAAAATAACTGTATTGACATAGTGGTTAAAACAAAGTGTTACATGTACAGTAGAGTAGAATCTCAAAAGCCTGCTAATGAGATTCCCGACAGACACAAATGCATATAATATATTGTATGGACATCGGTCATCATCTCACTGAAAATTAATACTGTGATGCAGCAGCAAAAACACATCATAAAACTCATACAACAAGATGGAAATACAGATGGAAAAAAAACTAACAGGAGACCAGCTCCCTTTGTATCTCTCTCTCGTTCACAAGCACGCGCACGCACGCGCACGCACGCATGCACGCACGCGCACGCACGCATGCACGCACGCACGCACGCACGCACACACGCACGCACACACACACACACACACACACACACACACACACACACACACACACACACACACACACAGACAGACACACACACACACACACACACACACACACACACTCATACCACCTGGCCCTGGGCAGTACGTTCAGGTAGCTGATGTTCAGGTAGCCTTGTCTGCTGGCGCTGGGGTGCTCGTCTGCAGCAGAGGAATGCCACGGTGAGGATGATGACAATGACAATGATGAGCAATATAAAGATGATTCCCAGCAGAAGTCCTATATTCAACTCTGGAGGAGTTAAGAGAGAGAAGGAGAGGGAGAAAACAGAGTCAGTGTAAGTGTCTGTGACACTTGATTTTTGTTTTGTTTTAACTTCAATCATTTCTTTAGTTTGAGGTTAATTTGTTTCTATGTTGCTTATTTTGGTATACTATATTTTGAAACTTCCTGTATATTTTGGTTTCCTTTATTTTGAAACTTCCTGTTACTGCACCTGATTCCTGAATGCACATAGCTGAAGCAGCTAGCTTCACTCACTCATTGCTGAGGTGGAGAGATACACACCAGCATGTGTTTGATTCACAGCGCTACACACACAGTACGAAATGTTTGATAGTTTATTTGCAACATTCATGTCATATGTATACTCAATTATTTAAGTAATGTTGAAACCTGTAAGATGTTTGCACTTTAAGTGCACAGTTGAGTGAAGTTATTTATTATATCCACATTCCACAGTGCCTACCCTGCAGTGCCTGCTATGCCGTGACTCTTTGATGTACCTGAAGTTCAAGGTGGCTTTTCCCTTCGCACCTTTGATTAGCGGAGCAAGGTACGGGATTGTTTCTTTGTTTATTGATTGTTTGGGTTTTCATTCATAATTTACTTTGGGATCTAATTAATTGTATTTTGTTTATGGTATTTTGTTTTGGTTTATGGTACATTTGGTTATGGTGCATTTTGCCTTTTATATTGAAATTAATTGAGTTATTGCATCACTGAATTATAATATCTTGGTGATTTAAACTATTGAAAGTGATTCATTGATTCAATTGTTATAGTTTTCACGGTGCTCGAATGTCAGTGTAAAGACGAACATGTCGCATCGCATTTTCACTTGGAAATCTGTCAAGCCTCATGATTTGTGTGTGTGAGTCTCCTGTTAGTTAGTGTGTGTGGGCTGTTTTAAGACCTTAAAGCATATATAGCTAATATAATTTTTAGAATGTATAGTATAATGTAAGTGTGGGTCATGACCGAAAGAATAAGGGCGTGAATACAAGCGGCCGAAATGAGTTTTCTTCGACGGGTGGCTGGCATCTCCCTTAGAGATGGTGTAAGAAGTTCAGTCACGCGGGAGAGACTCAGAGTAGAGCCGCTGCTTCTTTGGCTGGAAAGGAGCCAGCTTAGGTGGTTCGGGCATCTGGTTAGGATGCCTCTCGGGCTACTCCCTAGGGAGGTCCTTGAGGCACGTCCCACTCGGAGGAGACCCCGGGGCAGACCAAGGCACAGTTGTAAGAACTTGAGGAAGCACATCGACTCACTGGCCTTGGAACGTCTCGGGATCCCCCAGGAGGAAGTCACTAATGTTGCTCTGGAGAGGGAAGTCTGGAACACTCTGGTGGAGCTGTTGCCCCCGCGACCAGACTACGGATAAGCGGTTGAATACATCAATGTATACATCAATAACAGAAAGCACAGTCTACCTCCCAAGCTGTCTGTAGATGTGCACTGCTGCATGCTCAATGCTCCGAGCTGGGAATGTTTGGGTCTGGACGGGATGTATGCTGCCACAGTGAAACAGTAACCCTGTCCTGGGTCTAAGTTAGGCACCACTGCAACACTGCTGTCAGATATGTACTCTCTCTGTAAAACAACATGGTAAATTATTGTAAGTTAGGAAGAAATTTTACCGTTACAGGTCTGTAACAGTGAGAGTGTAGGCCTACCAATGGAACAAAATGGACATTTATAGTCCTCAATTTGAGTCAATTTGGTTCTATTTGTACACTTTCAGAGTTAAATGAACACTGAGGATTTTACTTAGCCGAAAAGGTGGCTTCAACATCTAACGTCTATTCAGTATTTTAGCCGTGACGTGAGCGCCCCCTCCAGAGATACTTCCGGGTCCGACTTTGTGTCGCTTTTCTTTCCCCATAGAGTTATACTGTGACGTTCTGTGGGACTAAATCTGAGACGAAAACAACCACGAAAGTCTCATTTTTCCTCTTTCCCCGCAACAACAAAGCTGCTGCTCTCCCAAATCTGGCTGTGACAGGCCGTCTGCCCCACACGGAATACTATTGCCATTTTATTTCATTGTGTCAACTAAATCCTCATTAATTGCAAACTAGATTCAACATACTCAAGCCTGCACACATTCTAAATATGCCCCCGAAATATTGTACTGAGCTAATGGACTGTTACCACCTTCAATAATAATGATAATAATAGTCTCTATTGTCTCCACATCATATATTTTTGTTGTCATGGACACTTGTACAAAACATTAATAATTCTACTAGAGTTGGAAGCATTAAGACCCATTTTAACCCTCAATGGCTTCCTTTCTGAAAAATAACGTCATTGTAAAAAGATTCACACGTTTAGATATTCTATTTACAATGAGATGCGGACAGGAGCTGGTGCCACTTGGACCCGGACATAACGTAGCACTACAAAATGACGTCGCATGAATTGTGTGTACAGTATAATACCTTTCCAGTACTTCCAGCCTTGTTGTAGTTGATCTTGTACTTGAGATCCTGCTTGAGGACATCTCTGATGGTGAGCGGCTGCCCGTGGTTGTTGGTGAGGCTTGTGATGGGGTCGCTGATGTTCAGAATCACGCTGTTGTCTTTAGTAGGCTCCGCATTGAATGACACCGCAGTGATCTGACCTGACACACACACAGACAGGCAGGCACAAATTTGTGTGTGTGTGTGTGTGTGTGTGTGTGTGTGTGTGTGTGTGTGTGTGTGTGTGTGTGTGTGTGTGTGTGTGTGTGTGTGTGTGTGTGTGTGTGTGGGTGTGGGTGTGGGTGTGGGTGTGGGTGTGGGTGTGTGGACCTACTTTCTTTATAAGGGTTGAACTCTTCAGACATGGTGTGAGGAAGATCCTCATCGTAGCTATCAGAGGTCGAGGATTCTGATAGGATGTCAGCAGTCCAGGCCCTGTCCAATAGGAATACAGTATGATAATACCCAGATGTCAAATATCCTCAAATGCAGTTAACAAATCAGATTTTCTTCTACCTCTAGTATGATCTATTTCGATAGTTGCCTATTCAGAAAAGTGGGAGTAAAAAACAACTGTCTAAGAAACATGCAATGGTAAGACTGGCAAAAAGTCACACACTTCTCTGCAAAGTAAAATCATCAGTGTTCATTTAATAGACTTTGACTGGAAGACAATCACACTTTCACAATCATGTGATTTGTATGAAATGGAAACATTGCCTTATTACCTCAGCTGAAGGGATAAACATCAGTAACAACCTGGCAAAAAACAACTAAACAAAGAGAAAAACATTTTCCTGTTCCATGTAACAATGAGGCACTTCTTTCAGTCGGCCAAGTGATGAACTAAGGCTTTCTAGCCTCTCCTCTAAGCCTTGCCCAAATAAAGTGCATGGCCACAGCCACACACATAAACAAAGAAGTGCTTTTACAGCTGTATCTGGTTATCAGATACCATCATTCATTCAAACTGTAGTTAGACCACAGGAATGCGTTGAGCAAGAAAGCCCCATATTTTCAGCACAGCTGATTGCAGTTCAATGCTATAGCATTGAAAATCACATTCTTTCTTTTTCTTTGCAATTTGTTCCAAGTACTGTGAGGCACAAGAGCAGAGTTCATTTTAGAGCCTGAATACAGGCCACTAGCCACAGGCGTGTGAATATTCTTCATAGAATAGAATAGAACATGTATAGGCTCCTACCTGTCTAGTGGTAAAAGGTGGTTGGTCATATCACATTCTGTCTCTGATGTTGTGATACAGTGTGTCTGCATCCAGTCATCATCCTCCCTACAACATCACACAGTACAGTTAGTAACACAATAAGATTATTATATAATTGCAATTATTTTTGCAATCGTTTTCATTCATGTGAAATGTAATGTAATTGACAAATGGCAGATCTACACACAGATTTGGTATTTTTACTATTATTCAAAACCTTTAAAGGTATAACATTATTTAATGTATAGCCTGTTCTGGCCTATTTTGATTATGGGACAGGTCAGTCCTTTCTGTGTATATGCAAGTTAATTGTCATATCTGCCTTGTGCAATTTTTGTTTACCAAGCCTAAAAGTAAAAATAAATGTAATTGTTATTTGACATATTACAATGTTCAAAGCCAAATAATCAATCAAAGCCAAGTTAATCGCAATTATTTACGCGACAATTCATCATCAACTAATATTTAGTGATCGTGAGTCGTGACTGCCATAGTTTGTATGTGTGCTTGTTCGTACATGTCTGTGCATTCATTCATTCATGTGCATGCGTGCTGTGTACTCACTTAGTGTACTGGACAGTGTATGTGTAGTCACTTGATGACGTAGTCCAGGTGAGGAGAGTCTTAAAGTTGTCAGAGACCCAACGCACATTCTCTGCTCTGACATCAAAGTCCTCACCTTGGATAAAACAATTTAAAATACATTTTTATCTTACAAAACATACTGGATGTAGGCATACTGTATATCTATTATGGATTATAGATTTTCAGTTGTAGTGATGAGTCTTACTACTTCATGTGATTCATTATATCTAGTCATCCTGCCAAATGAACATATGTCAGTAATTTAAAACACAGCTCAGGAGAATAGCGCATTACTCAGTTTTGTAACACTACTTCATGTACTTCTCTGCAACCTGACTCATTAAATGAGGCCTTTATCTATATCTACTACAAAATATGTTTTCTCTTCAGCAACATTCTCAGCATTCCAAACCAACAGTATTCACTTTAGTACTTTGTCAGGGCATGTACTGTTTTTATACATGACCCATGCATGGGTGCCACTGGCATGATTAGATTCAGCTGTTTGCTGCCTGACTCATTGTCTCCCTGAGTCTCTGTCTCACTGCACTGTAGTGTAAATGTAAAGTATATGAAGTAGAGCTGTTCGCCAACTCACACTGGGCCAGGTCAAATTGTTAATTTACAAAGATAACTACAGTATTTATCCTACAATTATACCACAGTACATTTAACACAGTACATTGAGTACAAGTATTATAACGACTGTATAGTAGGCCTAGTTATAATACTTGTAGCCTCGTCTGATATCTTGTTAATATCATAATCCCATAAAGGCAACAATAAGTATTCTGTGTTGGAGTCTGTTTCCAACTTACATATTCTAAGAAAGGCTGTCATATCTGTCAATGTTATTTTCACTACAGGCACAGGCACCGAAACGTGTTCGTTGTTATGCTGTCTGTTAGCAGCATACCATACCTATAATGAAACAATAAAGTGCCTTAATGGACGGTTCTGTGAGTGCTGATATTCTCTGCTTTAAATGCACTACAGGCACATGCAACATTTCTTCTTCTTTTGTCATTGAGAAGGGTTAAATCAGTACAAAATATGTTCTCACTACAGCAAGGGCAACATCTGTCAAACCAATTCAATATTATTTGATAAATATTTGTTTATTTGGGTAACTAAAAATGCCTAGAAAGGAAAATTTGGGGTGTAGTGGAATTCATCTTTTTCAATGTGTTACAAAAATGCCAAACACACTCCCAGGTGCAATGTAGGAAATAACAGTTACATGTATACCACATGTGAAACATTTCTGGGATAAGAGGGTTTTTCCCTAGAGTTCCTGAGAAGTATAGTAAAGTTGGTGAAGATAATTGTGAGTCAAGCTAAATCGATTGATTGTAGAAAAACTAATCTTTGACAATTGTAATGCAAGTCTGAATCCCCTGTGCATTTGTCTTCAGACTGTACACCATGAATAAAATACTGTATAGAAATTGTCGCAATTCATCTGGCAATTTAGGTAATGTAATTTGATCCCAATAGAAGAGAAAAACAACCACTCAGTCGAGTTTCAGTCTGTACATGCAGTTTACCGGGTGCACGGCTCAAGAAGATTTCTTTCTCATGTAATTTGATCCCCCTGAGACAGATTGGTTTTTTCTACAGAAATAAGTCTTGTTTTTCTCTTGCTAGTAGAAAGAAAGACTATTGTTCAATCTGTAATAATGTCTGTCTTTGATTATGGTGATGTGATGTGCTGTGCATGCTTCTCTCCACGCTGAAGCCTCTTGAAGCACAGTGCTCTGTGATTTATTAGCCTACTGGTGATGGCTATCTCACCCATCGTGGCATTTCATATGAAAAAGTGGATTGGGCATTCTCGCAGTTCGTAGAGACCAACATTATATTTTTGAGTGGTGCAACCACTCCAAGGAACAGCAATGTCCGTGACTATGTGACTGTTACTATGTTTAGAGTACCAGTAGGGGCAAAAGTGGCGCTGTTGTGCCAGAAACAGAGAGAGATAGTGCTGCACTGTTGCCTGCTAATGAGAGAGCGAGAGAGAGAGAGAGAGAGAGAGAGAGAGGGAGAGGGGGAGGGGAAAGGGGAGGGGGAGAGGGGAGTTGCACCACTCAGTTCACACGGGTGTGATTTTTTATTTATGTGGTAAGTTTCCTTTGTACCTATCCTCGCTTTTAGATTCAAAAGTCACTGAACATTCAATTGATTGATTGAAATATTTATTAACAGTTTGCAGAATTACAGTACATTTCAAGCACAAACTCAATACAAAGACTGTTAACTGTGAGTGGACGACCCAATTAAGCATTACACTTGTTTACAACAGGGTCCACCATGTTCAATTCATCAAAACATTTAGAGACGTACAAATAGACACTTCTATATAGTTAAAGAACAGAACAGGAATTCAACACAGTCAGTTAGTCACACACACATAGATAGGCCTACCACGTAAGAATGGTGAACGCAAAAATGGAACAAACTTCAGGACTCTCTGAAACTGTTTTGATTGGTCTAGAGGCAATGTGTGCTTCTTGAGGCCACACTACATATAGTCACTGCAACGGTTCATGTAATAGCTGACTATTTATTGTCTCCACCAGGCCGAAGGCATGGGGAGAGAGTATGTTTTGTGCTCCGTCCGTCCATGTGTATGTGTGTCCCCGTCCGTCCGTGTGTCCGTCCGTCTGTGTACAGCTAATCTCCGGCACCGTTGGCTTGATCGCAGCCATACTCGCACACAAACTCAATTCAATTCAAAGGGCTTTATTGGCATGAGAAAACATACGTTTACATTGCCAAAGCAGAAAGAACAATACAGCAATACAATCAAAACAAAAATGATGTACATTTGAATGCCACAGCTGAACCTCTGCCCCAAGGTTTTCACATTGGCCTCTTATAACCTACAGATTTGGTCCAAACATCACGCAAATTGGTACACACTAGCCATTCAACGAAACGGGTCTTTCAGATTTTTCAGACTCCATCCTGATTGGCTAAAATTGGCTACCAAAGTTTGCAGGAGTGCACGGTTTCAAACAAAATGCCGCAAATCATGAACACATCGTATGATTTCCATGAAATTGTGCACGCACATTCCCACTAGGCCGAGGAAGAAATGCCATTGGAACATTTTCAACTCAGCCTCATGGTGGTGCTATAACTTGCCAATTAGTGTTTTTACCTCTACCTGCACGGATCTGTGTAAAACTTTGTATGCACACTTCCTAGAGGCCAAGGAAAAACCTATGGGTGGAATTTGTCCACATCTACTCTATATAGCGCCACCAGGAGGCCGACATAATGTAAAACACATTTTATTATTACTCCTTCAGATTTTATCCAAATTTCACGCAAATCGGTACACATGCTCTCCATAGTTATGTGATCAAGATGGGTTTGTTTGATTTCTCATCCATCCTGATTGGATACGATTGGCTTCTAAAGTTTTCAGGAGTAGCCCGCTTTGTACCCGTTTTGTACGAATCACCACAACTCCTCAACGCAGCGTCCAATTGAGGTGAAACTGTGCATGCATATTCCCACTAGGCTGAGGAAGAAATGCCACTTCCCAGTTTTCAAATCGGCGTCATGGTGGCGCTACAACAGGCCAAGTCGCGACACACACACACACGCACGCGCGCACACACACACGTGTTTATATTTCTCCTAAACATTTTGCCAAACATCACACACACTCCTATCCTCCTGGTGGAGACCTGTGCCCAGAAGGGCACTTTTTCTAGTTTGCATCTGTGACGTTGCACTGTGGTTTCAATAGGTTTTTTTTCATTGTGTGTATTGTGTTTTATTTTATATGCAGCTGTGATGAATGGGCTTCTCGAAAGAAAGAAAGAAAGAAAGAAAGAAAGAGACTGAGATGGGCCTAAACTATAGGTAGTTGGGTGGTTGGGCACAGGGTACTTGGTATAGGTATAGCATTTTAATTGCTCATATTATATATAAGAGTTCTTCAAAGCAATGTCAATATTATGCCACTCTTGCTAAATCATATTGTCAAATATAATTGGGAGGAGTCTATTTCACACAACATGTAGGCCTATTTATCATATGAATAGTCAAAGGGGTTTTACATTTTAATCTTTTTAACCTGGGCTTTCTCTTCACTGAGAGCATCAGGATGCATTCCATTTGTGTCCGAGAGGGGGCAGAATCATCTTTATACAATAACAAAACTCATCTGAACTGCACAAAAAGTAGGCCTACATTTTATAGTTGGGAAGGCTAAGGAATAGGCTACACATTTCCTGTTTTGACTATAATGTATAGTATATTCGTACGTCTCTTAATGTTTTGATGAATTGAAAATGGTGGACCCTATTGTAAACAAGTGTAATGCTTTATGGTGTCATCCACTCACAGTTAACAGATTTTTTTGTATTGAGTTGTACTTGAAATGTACTGTAATTCTGCAAACTGTTAATCAATCAATCAATCAAAAAATCTAATGTAATTAATTAATTTGACAGTTTTCTCCCTCTGTTTTCAGACTCCAGACAAATTCTCTAATGTTTCTCTCTAAATTGTAAGCTCTCTGGATGTCTCTAGGAATGTGTATTGGAATAGGCCTATACATCTGCTGTCCATAATATGTTTAAGTCTTCATCCATCTTCTGGATCAACCTAATTGATACGTTTTTTCTTTTCTTTTCTTTTCTTTTTTTTATGTAAGAGCAGTGAGTTTGAAGAAATCTTGTATAGGGGTCCCTGGCGACATAATATTTTCAGATGGGGTTTGCAGTCCAATACATTGGGCCGCAGACCCCACTGTTGTACAGTATGTCAGACCGCAGCCCGGTGAAATAGCACGGATTGGCAATTCCGTACATATACACGCATAGAAAATCCGTACATATTATACTAGGCCTAATACTGTTTTTACCGTGATGGAGCCTCGTGGCTACTATATTGTATGTACGTTATTGCCAATCCGTGCTATTTCACCATGTTTGGGTGAGATCGAGAGAGACTTCGCCTGGAGCCAGGTTAGGTGGTTCGGGCATCTGGTTAGGACTGCCTGCCCTGCCTAATGGCATAATGGTAGTAGGCTACATAATGAAAGTAGGGTACTTTACTGTAGTTGGCACAATTCCAAGCAGCGAAAGGCTCATTAATTTGGTGGGGAGCTGGTTTTTCAGTTCACTGAGCAGTGAATGGTTTACATTGTGCTTGTAGTGCTCAGAAGTGGTTTGGGGGGGCAAAGCACATTCCTTACATGAACCTCACACTGGGTATGGACAACAGCTGCAGGCCAGACTGATAAACACTACATGCCTCTATCCAAATAGCCCATATTCTGCTACAGTCTGTAGCAGAATACCGAATACATATTATGCTACAGTCATTTGCAGTTATGATCAAACTTCATGTACACTGCAAATGAATGAAAACCACTTCCAAAACAAAGACCTTCAAACTGTTCAAATCCAATCTCCACACAGACAGGACCACATATAGTGGGCATATTCCTTTTCTTCTTTCGTAATAACACATAATCGTAACTAACAGTATGATTCACATCATTTCAAATGGGCTTGTTAATAAACTGCTTCTGCATACTGCTCTGCCTTGGACAAAAAAATATCCAATGAAAGTGTATTAGCCTATACTAAATAGTAAATACAATTTAACCATGTCTGCATGTCTATCTGTCTATCTATCTGATACCGTGTGTAGATTACTATCACATTGTTATAGACTAGTATAAAGTAGCCTAATGTATGATGTATATATACCTGCAGTTGTCGTCATCAAGGTTCCAAGATAAATCACAGTCTTGAGGAAATCCATGTCTGCTCTGAGTCTAACAACTGCGTAAAAGAAAACGGATCGATACGTTGTACTTGATCGCAGGTGAAAGAACTTGTATTCTTCTGTTTCTACCAAAAGTATTCCTTCCGCGATGGTCTTGTAGTTTAGTGTGGATTTCTATGGAATGGTTGGAGAGATTTTACTGCAGATGAAAGTTGTGGAGTGTCCTACAAGTTCGAATACAACCTGAGAAGAGACGGTTGGAATGTGGGGTGATGGGAGCATGGGACCAGGGAGTTTTCTCCTCATGTGGTCCCCCGCCCCGCCTACTGACTTCATCGTGACAACTGTACAAAGATTTGTTCAGTTTGATACCATGACTGACTGACAGAATCAGAATGACCGTGACTGCATGGTCCAGTCAGATCATATAAAACGGAGAATCAACCCTGTAACGTTTCTTCTTCCACCCGAAAAATGTTATGTATCGCTATGAAATAGAACGTCAGCGTTGGTGGTATAGTGGTGAGCATAGCTGCCTTCCAAGCAGTTGACCCGGGTTCGATTCCCGGCCAACGCATATACTTTTCACTACAATGAAACATGTTCATTTTTGCGATCGATTTTCCAACCTTATTATCTTTTACTACAACGTGATTTGTACGTTTATTTTCTCGGAATTGCAGCTGCAATTTTATATTGTATTATTTATATGATCCGCTTGCGTTTTCTGCCATTTGCAGCATACTACACACAAGCCGCGTCTAACGCGCACACAGCGGCGAAGTTATATAGTTTGATATATGTAGGCCTAATCCACGCAAATGTGGAAACCTAATAACCTAGTAACCTAGTCTGTTTAGTTTGAAACCAAACAGGGAGTGAAAGATAAATGTTTTCTTTTTTCCCGAGAACAGGAAACTATGGAGCTGTGTATGCTGCCTATCTCACAAACAGTGAATCAGGTTTCATTATGCTGACATAGTGTTGTCCATACATGGTCATCCGGATGGATGCGCCGGCTGGCGGCAACACCTGGATTTCTGGAATGATTAAAACATGAGCAATAGCTGATGAGAATAGCGGTCTATTACACGTATCTGAGAGATTATGAAAGTCATATCTAGAATATGTCTGATATGACATATTAAAAAAGAGGCCATATAAGAAGTTGCGAATAGGCTAATAGAAATAGACTCACCCAGGAAATGTAGCCACAGCACAGCACAGCACAAAACAGCACAGACTTCTTCGGAAGCATGACACTTAAATAAAGAATCGATCATCATTCACAGACTTCAGTTTTGTTAGAAGTAGTAAAAGTAACAAAAAAGAAGTATAAGTAAATGATTAGCCGAAATTCACAACAAGTAAATATTTAAAATAAAATAAAACATAAATGGATGATTTGTTCAAACTAATGGAAGGATAAGAGGGGACCATAATTATACTCTATTTGAGCAATATTCTTTATGAAATCACAAGCCTGAACAAATGACTGGAACCTAGGTGTTTGGAGACTGACTTCTGATTTGTGGCAACATGGGAACCATAATTGTGTTGGCAATTTATCTAATATGTCTGATCAGGTCTAAATACAATAAACAACAGTCACTATGTCAATGTCATCCAGTCAATATAATCCCAATAGAATATAATGTGAACATTATTGATTGTAGGCTACTAAAGCTTTTTCCATTATTACCGTATAGGCTATTCATATTTTAAATCCACATGTACTAATCTGTTGTCTGAAATGTCACATAATACTGTACATATAGGCCTTAATAATAAATGTCACATAATACTGTACATATAGGCCTTAATAATAAATGTCACATAATACTGTACATATAATAAGAAATGTCACATAATACTGTACATATAGGCCTTAATAAGAAATGTCACATAATACTGTACATATTAGGCCTTAATAAGAAATGTCACATAATACTGTACATATAGGCCTTAATAAGAAATGTCACATAATACTGTACATATAGGCCTTAATAAGAAATGTCACATAATACTGTACATATAGGCCTTAATAAGAAATGTCACATAATACTGTACATAGGCCTTAATAAGAAATGTCACATAATGCTGTACATATAGGCCTTAATAATAAATATCACATAATACTGTACATATAGGCCTTAATAATAAATGTCACATAATACTGTACATATATAGGCCTTAATAAGAAATGTCACATAATACTGTACATATAGGCCTTAATAAGAAATGTCACATAATACTGTACATATAGGCCTTAATAATAAATATCACATAATACTGTACATAGGCCTTAATAATAAATATAACATAATACTGTACATATAGGCCTTAATAATAAATATCACATAATTCTGTACATATAGGCCTTAATAAGACATGTCACATAATACTGTACATATAGGCCTTAATAATAAATATCACATAATACTGTACATATAGGCCTTAATAAGAAATGTCACATAATGCTGTACATATAGGCCTTAATAATAAATATCACATAATTCTGTACATATAGGCCTTAATAAGAAATGTCACATAATACTGTACATATAGGCCTTAATAAAAAAACAATCTTAAGATCTTAAATCTTAATAACACCAATAAGACGTCCTGAGGGCGAGAAGCAGCATCCACCTGGGTGATGGCAGATTGCTGGGCTGCGGGGCAGCGGTGGCCGAACGGTTTGCGGAGCGGTCTTGATATCGGAAGGTTGCTTGTTCATATCCCCGGACTGGCACATTAAAATTACCACCGCTCAAGTGCCCTTGAGCAAGGCATTGAACCCCTACCATGAAATGTTCTATATGAGCAGGTCCTGGCTGTAAACAAGTTCTTGACCTTAGTCCAGTTACCCTGGGTAAACATATAGTACCTTTCCTTTCCTGGCGCTTTGGCATGGGGGGAGGGGGGGGGGGGAATTCAACATATGGAATGAATTCTGTACTGGGCTACTGGCCATATATGGAGCGTGTCTTGAGTGTACAGGGTTTGATGAGGTCAAATCAACATATGGAATTTTGGAACAGGTCAGCTCCATATATGGAGATCTAAGGGTGGCGACGGGGGCTGTGTCTTGAGTGTACAGGGTTTGATGAGGTCTGGACATATGGAGCGTATCTTGAGTGTACTGCAGGGTTTGATGATCATCATATGGAAGGAGAGCACAGGTCAACTCCATATATGGAGATCTAAGGGTGGCAGCGGGGGCAGTGTCTTGAGTGGCCGGTTGAATGAACTGCAGGTATCAGTCAAAAGGGAGACATCGAAGAGGAAGGACATTCCTCTTCGATGAATGTCCTTCATCGAAGAGGCTGTTGGTAGGGCGTTTCACATTTTGGTGGCATAGGAGCGAAATTAATTTAGTCCCTTGTTTTTGCCGAATCTGGGTTGCACATGGTTTGTTGAACTCCCTCTGGTGTTGTGGGTGTGAACTTCGTTGACATTAAGGAAGTATTTAGACAGTTACATGGGTATCTTGGTGGTGTAGCGAATCTGGCGGACCAGACCTTGTGACCTTGTGGCCCCTGTTAGCCATTTGCTCCGTGTTACACCCCATCTCTCTCTCTCCCCATTTCCTGTCTACCTATACTGTACTATCAATAAAGGCATAAAAACAAAATAAACCTTTAATGGGCTTAAGTTAAGTGGTTAACGTATAACAAAAACATCACACCTGTGTGAACTGAGCGGTGCAGGCTGCTCAACAACACCGCTGGCTGGTAGACATACACACGCAGCCAGTCATTGGAGCAGTCACGGCTCAAAAATGTGTGTTCATCTGTCCTTCCGACCATCCATGCGTATGTGTAGCCTACGTGTGCGGAGGGGGGGGGGGGGGGGGGGGGGAATTAAAAAACTTGTGTGTAGGCACAGTGCAAGGAATAAATGCATTCGCCATGTATCCGAAGGAAGTCTGATCCAATCACTTTTAGATTTCTCCAGTTTAATCCTGAGTTTAAGTTTTGTTGTGTTCAAGATCTGATTAGGCATGTTTAAGCCTCCAGGAAAATCCGTGTTGAGGTTCTTAATCCACTGTTTTTCATTAAAACGTCTTTGTCCTACTGTCCAGTTGGGATTGTGTTGAAGTCCAGCGCATTTTAGAGCTTCAATGCCGTGAGCCATGAAATGTTGCACAAACCTTGTGGTTGTCTTTTTTCCATTGTTAATATTGTATCTGTGTTGTCCCAGCCTTTATACCTATTGTTTTACCCGTTTCTCCGACATATTGTAAACCACATTTTTCACATGTGATTAAGTAAATGCAGTTGCTGGTTCTGGCTGTTATTTGTTGTTTAATCTCTAACACGCGTTTTGTAGTTCTATTTTTGACTAATTGTTTGGGTTTGAAGTATTCTGGTCCCTGGCGTGCTGGTGTGTTTTCTTTTAGCTTGCTGTGTACTAGATAATCTTTAAGGTTTTTGTTTTTTCTGTAGGCCGATATAATTTTATAATCTTTTAGAAGATCATCCGTTCGGTTCTCAAAATTCCTTTTTATTCTGTTCTGGAATGACGTTTTGTGTAATAGGGTGTGGGTGTCTGTTTCTTTAAAAAATACTTTTAAGTCTAGTTTCCCATTTGTGTTAAAGTTTGGGCCCTTGAAGATTGTTACATCAAGAAAGTCAATCCTATCAGTGTGTGTCACAAATTTTATCGTTATGGATCTATGATGGCTATTTAGAAAATCAATACATTCCTGGAATTCTTCTTTGCTATGTTCCCATATTCCAAATATATCATCCAGAAACCTATAGTAATGTGTCGGTTTAAGTCTGCATTTTTCTAGTGCTGTCTGCTCCCATATGCTCATGTAAATGTTTGCATAAGATGGTGCAAATCGCTTTCCCATGGCCGTCCCTTTGATTTGTAAATAAAACTTGTTGTTAAAGGAAAAATCATTCTGGGTTAGATTTAAGTCTAGTAATTGGAGTAATTCCTCCTCTGGTCGATTTGTGTCTGGGTATTTACTAAAGACTTCTTTAACTGCTAGTAGGCCTGCTTCTGTCTCAATGTTTGTGTAGAGGCTGTCTATATCTATCGAAAACAGAAAGGCCTCCTTTCCTACTATAATAGCTTTAATTTTGTCCACAAAATCGCAAGTGTCTTTTATAAAACTGGGGTGTTTTATCGACAGTGGGTTCAGGAAATATTCAATAAACTCTGCTGTCTGATAAGTCTCACTGCCACAGTCCGACACAATTGGTCTCCCGGGGGGAATTTCATATGGTATTGTCCATGAATCCGGGCTTTTGTGTATTTTTGGTAAAAGATAAAATATCCTAGCTCGTGGGCTGTCCTGTCCTATTAAATATTGTTGTTGTTTGGCATTTATGTGCTTTTTTTCCCTCAGTTTGTTTACGATGGCTTTGGCCTTTACAGCTGTCTCTGTGTAAATTGGTTGGTCTAATTGCCTATAATGATCCTGATTGTTGAGCTGTCTCTCACCATCTAACAGGTATTGGTGTCTGTCCATAATTACTATGCAGGAGCCTTTGTCTGCTGGCTTGATTACGATTTGTTTGTTGTTGATTAGTTCCCTAAGTGCCCTGGTTTGTTCTGTTGTGAGATTATCTTTTTCCTTAATATGTCCTGGTATGCGTTTTACCGTATTCATGTCCTCCTGGATTAGTTGTTTAAGGCTGGTAGGGAGCACCGTCTCTGCAGGTTCCCAGTTTGATCCTGGTCGAAAGGGTTGCATTTCCCTTCCCTGGTCATTTCCAAAGTGTGTGGCTAGTTTCAGTCTGCAGTGATACTGGGAAAGGTCTTTCTTTAACCTGTTGGTTTGTTGTTTGTAGATGTCCAGAGTTGGAACAAATGAAAGTCCCTTTTCCAGCAGTTCGGTCTGGTGTTGATCTGGCTGGAAGTAATGGGACAGATTAATTATGTTTGACTTACCCCCCCTCCTTTCTTGGTTTATGGGGTCATTTTTAAACTAGTTTAAACTAATAAGCCAATTTTCAAGCATTGCTTTGCCTGTCTCTTTTTTCCAATGTATGTTATCAGGACCTACTTTAAAGTCCCTTTCATCCAATTTCGGGAGGAAACTATGGCCATGGCCTTTTACAATATTGCGATTTAACTCTCTTAAGTTTACTTTATCCTTGTTTGAGAGGCCATTTGAGAAGTTGATTAAAGGGACATGGATACTTGCGGTTGGAAATGCGTTCTGTGCTGCTGCGATGGTCTCTCTCAAGGCCCTCTGTACTGTTTTTTGACTGTGGCCTCTCTCGTTATCCCAACCGATAGGATGCAATGTGCTACAGTGGTGTTCTTTGGTATCCTCTCCAGTAGGACCTTCGTATGTTGGAATGCCATTCCTGGGTAGCCATCCACTTGCAGATCCGGTCGTCTGAGAGATGGGATGAGAGATGGGATGTTGCACATGTTTGAGTCTCCCACGATGACGATGCTTTTCTCTGGGTATAGTCTCCAACGTATGTTCTTCTTCCCCGTGGAGATGTGTTTGTAGACTTCCCCTGGGGTCCTTGGCTCATCTATCTCTGGTTCGTCTGTTTCCTGTACCCGGTTCTCTCCTGGGTCTGTAGTGGTCCTACTCGGGGCTGCTTCTGTGTCCTGGGTCTGGTTCTGTGTGGTCCTCTCCTTTGTTGGTTCCGTCCTTCTGCGGTCAGCCCTCTGGGGTTGTGGCGTGTCATTTGGATTTGCTCCCTTGGTTTTGTCTTTTTGACTTCGTGTTTGCCTCTGTGGTGGGCTCTTCTGTATTGGTGCGGCCAGGGGAGGGAAGTCTTCTTGCGAAAGGGGGACTTGCACTATGGTTGGTAGTGGTCCCTTGGTGATAAGTATGTCGGGGAACCTAGAAGGGGTGGGGGTCAGAGAAGGCGGGGAGAGGGGAGCAGTGGATATACAAGGGTAGGGTAATGGTGGAGAACAATGGGGTATTCTACAAGTAGATGGGGTAGGGGGAGTGGAGGCATGCATAACAGGAATAGGGGAAGGAGGGCGTGAGGGCGGGGGGGGGGGGGGGGGGGGGAGCTCCAAGGAAAAGGTTTGGGAACCACTGTGGGTCCACTCCCCTGGGATAGCTAAAGATTTTGTATAGCTGCGTTTCTAATACCTTTGTTGATGGTTTTGGGGGTTATGGGGGTTAATACCACTGCTCTTTTATAAAAAGTCATGTCATATTCAATTATCATTTAGTCAACATTTAGTTATAACATTTAGTTGGACATCATGATCTTTTTTCAGGACTAGTGTGTTGCAATGCAACATGATGACATTAGCAGCTTTGCTCTCGGTCTGTCCCTAGAGTCATGGGCAGAAGGGAGAGGGGCCAGGAAACAGGGTAGAAGGAATCTCCCTGGTAGAACTTCACAACTTATCAGAATCCCAGAAAAGGAATTATGAACTCTCACAGGATCATACCAGCCATATGTCAATAGTTTTTTTTTCTTTCTTTCTTTTTCATTTATTTTTCTGATACTAAACACGAGGAAAACAGTTCAATCATAGCTGAGCTGTGGGAACATCTCAGAAAACATTCCGGCAGAAATGATAAACAATCTGAGAAGTGCACTTTGGTGCACAGAGGGTCCAGGTTTGACTCACTAAATCCACACACACACACACACACACACACACACACACACACACACACACACACACACACACACACACACACACACACACACACACACACACACACACACACACTATCACCCACATTATACTAACTTTCAGACATGTTACTAATATGATCTGATGACAAAAGAACAGTCTTGGTAAGGAAACACCTTTTCTGGTTTTCCACACGATTGTGTGAATATAAATTATTTATTTTGGTGGTCCATTCAGTCATTTGGATTTGATTAAATAAGTAGACCATTGTCATTAACAAATCACTTAAGAGTTTCAAATGACGAAAGATAAAGCATAGACTGTCATGACAAAGTTCATGATTTTAAGAATATTGGGAAAAGCCAAAAGGTCACATGTACTGGCATGTGGGAATGCAAGGGAACAATTCATTCCCTTCGTTAGATGAAAAGAAAATTAAATGATACATTTAGGAAGGAACAGCAAATCCCTCATTGGAGAACTATGCCAGCTGAAAGTTATTCTCCCTTTCATCTGGGGAAAAACATATAATGACCACAAAGTTTCCTTTTTACTATCTCAGAAAACTAGCCCTGGGTTTGTATTGGCCGGTTGTGTCGGCTACATGTAGAAGATGCTAGATGCATAAAAGGACAATGTAAATAAACGTTCAAACTAAATTATATATAAATAACTTCAAATTCCAATCATGAGTTTATTATGTCTATGTCTCTCTGTAGATCCCAATGCAAGTTACATTTTAAGGAATGAAAGGCATATAAATACATTAATGTTCTACCCATCATTTGCCCTATCGATGTATTTCTGTGTTTTGGTAGTTCAAAAACACCCCTGCCCTGTCTACCAAAACAAACAGTAAATATCTAATATCTACTACTGAATCAAGCAACTTAAAAACTGTCTGGTGTGTTCACATAAGCCTGAGTAATCATCATCATAGTCATAGGCTACTGTAGATTTGGACCTTACCCTTATCCCTAAATCTAGGTTACAGTAGGCTATTTGCCATTTTTTACTATTTTGAAAAACATAGTTCAACTAGCCGATCTACATCGACACGTTGTGAGCTTGTAGATCGGCTATTGTAACTATTTTAAAAGGTAAGGTGCAAGATATAGCACATAGTGTCAGGATCTGTTGCCTTCTACCTTTATTTTGTAGTGACGTCCTAGTGTTTCCTGTTTTGTCTAGTTACTGTTACCTGTCTTGTCTCACCTCTCTGTGATTAGGCCTACTAGTTTTACCCCCATGTGTCCTGTTGTCTCCCAGCCAATCCCTAGTGTTAATTGTCTTTGCGTTTCACCTGTGTCTATTTAAACCCCCAGCAGTTGAGTTCCCTCCTGGCTCCTGCTGCCAGATCTTGGACGTTGTTCTCTTGTGACTTGTTGTAGTGGTTTCAGTCCTGTGCGTATTCTACAGACTTAACGATTTAAGTCTGATCTTTCCGACAAAGTTTGGTGGTCGGAGACAGTATGGACTGCCCTTAAGGCTGTTTGACCTGAGGTAGGGTTAGATGGGAGTGATACATTTTGTTCACTATGTTGCGGCTGATTCATTTATTGGGGATTGTTATCAGCCACAACACTTTGGTTTCATCCTTTTAGCAGACCTTGTTTTGTATTGTACTGTACCTATCCATGCAACCATGTACTCGATCAATAAAAAAGAAAAAGAAATGGCAGCTGACACTACTTCATGAGAGAGGGACACTGATGAGATGTTCTTGTTCAACCAAAATGATTCCAAGATACCCCTCGAACAATACTATAGACTTTAGAGGAAAGTTGTGTCACAGAGATCTGAAATAGAGGAATAAAATATACCAGTAGGCTATTGTGAGTTTTGGACATCTATATTTCTTTGCAGAGTAAGAATGTCTGTTAAATAAACGTAACACATAACCTGACATACTGAAATGTACTGTAAGGAAATTCCCCCCTTTTACGTATACCGGTACTTTGACCTGAAGGTCATTGTGTGGTTTTACTTTCTAAATGTTAGGACTCTCAGGCTGAAACAAAATACTCTAGGCTGTTGAGTACTGAGCTCACTGTATACGTTAACATTCCTGTTGGTATTTACAACTGGAATAATGTACTATCTACACTAGCTGTATCCAAATCAATCCACTTTATTTATAATAGCACATTTCACAACTCAATGTTTAGAACGTGCTGTACAGAAAGTTATAAAGCTAAATGCACTGTAAAGCTAAAACATAGAAACAACAGCGAGAACGACAAAGTAAAAAAAGAACATAACAGTGAAACCAAACAAAACCACAGAAACGGAATTAAAAGCCATGGTGTAAAGGTGTGTAGGCTCGCTTAGCCAGCCTTCAATCTGCCTTTGCAATGCATTTTGCAGTGATATTAGTATGACTACGCAAGGCTAGTAACTACCTGGTAAATGGTATCCAATCCGAGTGCGTGGCCTCATGCATAGCAACCTGGGGGTCCTTGAAATTAAAAAGGGTTTAGAATCCGTGTGTCCGTCTTTGTGTGTCCCCGTATGTGGACATATAATCTCCGGCACCGTTGGCATGATGCCAGCGAAACTGTGCACACAGTCACACACTACTGCAGAACCTCTGCCCCACATTTTTCACATGGGCCTGTTGTAGCACCACGAGACGGCCGATTTATGCACAGCACGTTTTTTGTCCAAACATCATGCAAATCGGTATACATAGTATCTCTAGTCCATAGTCATTATCCATATTCCATTTTGATTGGCTAAGATTGGCTTCCAAAGTTTGCAGGAATGCTCCCTTTTGAACAAAATGCCTCAAATCATGAACACAGCGTGACATCCCACTAGGCAGAGGAAGAAATATGCCAGTTGAAAATGACCAAATCAGTGGCGCTATAACAGGCCATGGGATTCACACACTATAGTTCTGTGCCAACGGCTCGACTAGTTGGTCATGTCCTTAAAGGGAAAATCACTGGATTTTACATTGTCATTGTGTCCCCACACAAAGCATCACAAAACCTCACTGGCAGCTGCTTCACATCAGTGAGGAATCCAACCCAGACTTTACTGCATGCTTATAAACATTTGGAGTTAATTTAGCCAGCCTTCATGAGAGCAGCCTGATTGATAATTCAGTGCCTTGTTTGTGCCAAATTATTCCAAGATAACCCCTCGAACACTACTTTAGAGGAAGAGTGTGTAACAGATCTTGGGCACATGGTGAAAGGTGAATTTAAAAATAAATGTAAAAGTTATCAAGGAACTGATGGCGTTTGTAAATATTATTTTCTTAGAATGTCTGTTAATTATAAACTAGAAATGACAACTCTATTGAAACAAATTTACCTGAAATATTGAAATGTACTGTAAACCAAACATTTCCTTCTTACACGTTGTACATTGACCTGAACGTCATTGTGTGGTTTTACATTCTAATACTAAAAATAGTCCTAATATAGGACTCAGGCTGAAACAAAATACTGTAGCATGTTGTTGAGTGCTGAGCTCGATTCCTAACTGGAAAATACACTACAAAGTATCCAAATACTGCTTATTTTGTAACTTATGGTTCACAGATGCAAAGATACAGTCTACCATTCATTGTCAATGGAAGCTGTTGAGCTAGTTTCAACTTCAACTACACAGATGCAAAGCTACAAGTACGCTGTGTAGCTTTGCATCTGCCCGTGTGACCGCAACATTAGAGTAGGCCTACATTAAATAGGACAGCTGTTTGGGACCAGCTAGGAACCTCACAGCTGTTGGAAAACTGTTCTCCATTGCGTTCCCATCAATACTCTGCCGACCGTTACATAAAAAGTACAGTATATTATCAAAAGGCATCAAGGGAGAAGGAAAATGTAGCCCACAGGCCGCAGCTATCTTTCATATTGTTTCTTAAATCACAATTACACAGTACTATATCTTCAGACTATTGAGTGCGCTCAAGTCAATCAACACTTTATATCTGTGAGAGCTTTATAACAGTAAAATACACAACACACTGTGCACACAGAAGTAAATGGTATGGTATTCAAAAAGAGCATAAAAAACAATAATCCCCATTCCCAAATGGAAGATGACACATTTTCTAACATTTTCTTGTCTAACAAAAAATTTGATTGATTGACACATTTGTAAATTAGCATTGCTATTTAGTTCTAAGCATGCTAAGCATACTCAAGCACTTTTGTACTGTATACACCCTTAAATATAAGAGGGGAATGAGTCATTGTTCCCGATACCGTGGCAGGGAGGGTGGGGATAAAAGCTCGAAGGATAGCAGCGTTAGAGGGGATAAGCTCATTAAGACAACATGTGTTTTTAATTAACATCACATCACAGTAAGAAACAGTGGACGTCATGTTTGTAACCAAGTTGTTTGGGCTGAACACACACAAGGGATCAGTAAATGCTGTTGGGTTGAGTTCAGAAGACCTACACTATAGGTTAAAGGTCAAATGCAGACCAAACTGTGATCCATGATGATGGGCGCGTTCAGAAATACCACACCGGAGCACACTCGCCTATTAGTTTGCATTGCACAGTGCGCTCAGTGCGCTATTTCCGAACGCGCCCAGTATGTGACCCCTGGAATCTGGTTCCATAGACGGAGAGCTTACTTTAAAACATACACTTTATGTCGTCTAGTTTTTATTTTTGTTTATTAAAGCCATAATAATCAGATTAGATTATAGTATTAGGAGGTATTGAGGACTTGGAAATTCCAATGGTATAACTGTGTTATTGTTTATATGAATTGTGAAAACATCAGCATCATATTGTTAACAACCAAGGCTGCTGTGGTAGCCTACCTACAGTGAACATCACTGCCTCCACTCTTATCTTGAATAGAGTTCTAGATTACGTGACTGTCTGAGTCTCACAAGAGACAGTACGGGCTGTAGCATGCCACTTGGACACAGGGCGGGGTCTGATCAGCCTTGGTCGAGTCGCCTGGAGGAGGGTGTCTGTTGCAAGACCCAGAAACATCCAATGATTCCAAATTACAACACAGATGATGTGTCCAAGTTTGTGCATGAGTAATTTTTTATTCATGCAATTACCTAGATTGGAACAAATGTTATGTTGTAATTATTTGCCATTGTATCAGAACAAGCAGGAGTAATAGCAATTAGTTTGCTGTTACATACCATATACTCAGACAAACAGATAACAGACAAACTATACAGAAATAAAATTGTATTAGTCTTACATCAACTGACAAATTATATATAGAGCAATAGGTATGGTAGTATGGTCGTACAACTTAGCGTACAAGTACTTTGTTTGGAAACATCTCATAGAAATGAAAACCGTGGGGAAAACATAAACATATGTGGTATATTTTCACAAGTTCTCCTGTACAAGTGGCTCTGAGAGATTCTAGGCTAAACTGGGACAGATGTTTTGAGAAGCAGGCAGGCAGATAGGAGATGTTGATCAGGTCCATTTATCTGCAGAGTACAGAGATGACTAGAAAAAGTGCCCTTCCGGGCACAGGTCTCCACCAGGTTATCCACAGATCCGTGCAGTTAGAGGTAAAAACACTTTTCGGCCAGTTATAGCGCCACCTTGAGGCTGAGTTGAAATTGTTCATGTGGCATTTCGTCCTCGGCCTAGTGGGAATGTGGGTGCACAATTTCACGGAAATCACGCGATGTGTTCATGATTTGCAGCATTTTGTTTGAAACTGAGCACTCCTGTGAACTTTGGAAGCCAATCTTAACCAATCAGGATGGAGTCTGATAAATCTGAAAGACCCGTTTCGTTGAATGGCTCTAGAGAGACTGTGTACCAATTTGCGTGATGTTTGGACAAAATCTGTAGGTGTACTGTGCAAAAACTTGTTTTGCACAAAGCGGCCTCCTGGTGGCGCTATAACAGGCCGTTCT
The DNA here is from genome assembly GCF_964188405.1 of Protomyctophum parallelum. NCBI lineage: Eukaryota > Metazoa > Chordata > Actinopteri > Myctophiformes > Myctophidae > Protomyctophum > Protomyctophum parallelum. The sequence goes on along the minus strand of NC_139709.1, from coordinate 23,878,607 downwards.
GGAAAGTTTGGGGCAGAGGTTCATCGTTGGCATCCAGGGAGTGTGTGTGCAAAATATGGCATCGACCGGGTTAACGGTGGCCGAGATTAGCTGTTCACGGACACACGGACGGACGGACGGACGGACACACAAACGGACGGACGGAGTGCAAAACATACTCTCCCCACATGCCTTCGGCCTGGTGGAGACAATAAAACAGATACATAAAGTTGCGCAACTTATTACTGATGCTGTGCTAAGTGGAAGCACTACTCAGTGGGATTGGAACACAGAGTGTGTGTGACCACAGGGCCCCTATACTGCCTCAGCGGGGACTGTTATGTAATGGATGGTTACATTCCAGGAAGCGTGAGAGAGAAAGAGAGAGCCTGGAGAAACTCAGACCTGACTTGAATAATTATGAACATATTTCACCCGAACAGCTCCCTTTATCTTGAGGTGCTGAAAAGTATATCGCCAATCATGTTAGGAATGTTAGATTCTTTCCTGGGAGTGTAGTATACTAGGCAGAGAAAAATAAATAAACGCTCGCACACAGAGGGCTCCAATGTGACAGACGCTTTATTGCATCACAAAAAAGCTGTGACGTTTTATGCTTCAAAGCTCTTCCTCTGACCCCTTTTTTCAGTGTGGTATACTAGGAGTCTAGGACAGACTCGGTTCTTGTCCAAAGGGATGTGGCTTATTAAATGACCCAACTGTTAGCTGAAAGTCAAGTAACCACCCCACCCAAACACTTGATGCCTTTTGCCCTTCACACATATTTCATAAAGGAGTCGGGCGTTTCTTTTTTAAATTATGCTTCAGTACAGGGATTTTCTGTACGGTTTTACATGTTAATGGAACAGAATTCCAGTCGTTGCCGTCTCATCATGTGTAATCTATTTCTCCTCCACCCTCCAATGTCTCTGTGACCTCATATACTCCTACATATACCGCACACACTAATAGACCACTAGAGTCAATTAGTAAATCAGCAGACATAACTGATTTGTACCCTTTTCCTGTAGTGATGAAAGGTCCTGTCAGGCATGTTGTTAGCCAGCCGGGATCCCGGCGTCTAGACCTCCAACTCCAAGGACAGGACGCTAATAGGAAGTGACAGGCCCGTGACATCCATGACAACCACTATCGCGGAAACACATTTTCAATCTGACACTCGGGGTCCTGACTTCTCCCTCACACACACACACACACACACACACACACACACACACACACACACACACACACACACAGTTGAGGGCCTGCCCCTCAATTGTACTCCGAGTTGAAATAAAGGTTAGTCAATAATGATAAGGATAGGAAGAATAATCTGCCATATTGATGATTACATCATGCTGTATGGCTGCCCAGGCTCTCTGAATGTGTGTGTGTGTGTGTGTGTGTGTGTGTGTGTGTGTGTGTGTGTGTGTGTGTGTGTGTGTGTGTGTGTGTGTGTGTGTGTGTGTGTGTGTGTGTGTGTGTGTGTGTGTGTGTGTGTGTGTGTGTGTGTGTGTGTGTGTGTGTGTGTGTGTGTGTGTGTGTGTTCCATTCAGTCGTGTTCTGAGTGAATAAGAAGGAAAGAGTGTGAGAGGAAAGAGCGATAGAGAGAGAAATTAGAAACCATCTCATGACACCATGAAGCTGATGTGATCTCACTCATGCATGCGTGTACTCTATCTCACCGGCTCCAGCATTCTCTCCGTGTTTTGTCAGAGAATTTGACACTGTGTGACTGGGCTGCTAAGATAGAATAGAACTGTTGTATTTGGAACGAATTAGGCACATTAGACAAACTGCTCATTGTTGTCCATACAGTTCACTTAACGTTCTTCACATTATCCTTGGCAAGTCTATCTGTCACTAACCTGCATATAACCCAGACAATGACATGCTCATCATTCTAGCTGTCTCTGATCCAGTAGGCCTACAGTAGCCGACACTGAGTGGAGGCTGGGGCTTCCCATTTACATGAGCAAGACGAATGAAACACTGAAGCTGAAACACACTAGCTGTTCCTGATGAGGGTGGGTCCTTTTAGATTTATCAGTCAGACTATAGTTTCTTTGACCATTCTTTGTTCAGGTCTGACTCCTCTAAATGTATACTTCACACTGTCATACGAAAATGACCCAACCCAAACCGTCTGAATCATACAACCCTGATATTGACCCAGACAGACAGACTCCCAATATCCTCATAATTTTTCTCCATCTGGACCATTATTAGTAGGCTGTATTTCCTTCCTGATAAAACAGTATTACATCTCCCATCCCCACAATAAACATGTGTTCAGCATGTGTTTTCCATACAACTAATGCCCCCCTAGGGTTCATTGCAGGAGAAACTTATATCCTGTTGCAGCAATCCTCCAACTGGTTGTATTAAACCTTACTTATCTCCCAAATTCCCAATGCAATATATACACTGGGTATACACTGGCCACAAGCAAAGCTGAGTTTTATTTTCTTATGTGGTGTTCATTCATTAATTCATATGTACTGTATGTGCACTACTTTAAAACATTTCCATACAGGAAAATATAGGTCATATTGATAAATCCTGTAGTAATAGCCATTATGTTAGAATGTAATCTTTTTTTATGGGAACTGTCATCGTACTATGTTGTATGTAGACAGTGGTGTAAAGTAACAAAGTACATTTACACAAGTAAAATTTTGAGGTATTGTTATCTGCATATTGTATCTGTCTCTCAGTCTGTGACCATCTCTCAGTCTCACAAGATACAGCGGGACTGTAGAGTAGCATGCCACTTGGACACCAATCTGGGAACTTGGACACAGGACAGGGTCTGATCAGCCTTGGTCGGGTCGCCTGGGGGAGGGTGTCTGTTGTAAGACCCAGAAACATCCAACGATTCCAAGTTTGTGCATCAGTAGATGTTTGATTTACTTACTACTACTGGAGTATTTCCAATTTTCAGTACTTTTACTTCTACTTCACTACATCTCAGAGGCAAATATTGTACTTTTACTCCACTACAATTATTTGAAAACTTTAGTTACTTTGTAGATTTTGATTATTATTACAAACATCAACAACATACATTAACCACTTCAGGCCTATACATTTTGGCCATTTCAAAATAGCGGATCTACAAGCTCACGATGCGATGCATCGTGAGCTTGTAGATCTGCCATTTTCAAAAGATTATACATTTGAAAACTTGTGAAATGTGACATTCTGCATAATAAGTACTTTCTACTTTTGGTACTTTAAGTACATTTTTATACCGATGATTGTGTACTTGTATTCAAGTAGATTTTGAATTTCGGACTTTTACATTGCGGTATTGATACTTTTAATTAAGTATAACATGTGCGTGCGTTTTCCACAACTGCATGAGGACAGTGGAAATAAAGACATCAGCAACGGGTTCCTAACGCCAAATGAAATGGGTTCAGATCTGAGCCGAGTCTCCTGAGGAGGCGCATCTGAAGCCTGTCCTCTAGGGGGTAAAAGCAAAAGCAAATCCATAATTGTCAGTGGGCATATGAGGAGGTGTGTGCTTCAATTGCAAAAGTACTTTAAACTTAACAGAAGAGGATCAGCTCACTGAAATGTCCACTTGGTCTACTACTCTGTCAAGAGGTCACGTGAATGAAACACAGCCCCTGAATGAATTGCCAGAGCTAACAGTAAAAGCAAAGTGATACTTTTGCTGTAAAAGTGTTACTTTTGCAACTTTTACTACTGTATCTCTGTGAGTGTTTTTCTCCTGACATACCTGAAGAATAAGTACAGGATTAGGTTGATTAGGAAAATGACACAAGAAGGTCCCTGTCCACCATTATAGCCAAGTAGTGCAGCCTATGGAACTCGGGGGGGGGGGGGGGGGGATCTTAGCCCATATCACAACAGTGGTCCGCTGGTTGATTCTTACTAGTCAGGGTGGTGGTCCCTGGTTCACAATCAGTTAAAAAAACAAAAAAACTTAGGCCTAAACGTAGCTACATTTAGTACATTGTTGTTATACCCATCACTCTTCAATCAAGAATTAACTAAAAACACACGCCACCAACATTCTGTTGCAATCTAACCACAACGGCTCCAGAATCAACAACCCGAGAGTCCCTTTTCCCTTTAGGCCGAAATGAATTGATTACATTCCGTTCCAATGAGTCTTAACTACAATTTACAGAGTCTGGTGCAGAGAGGGATTGCCAATAACCGCTGACACATACAGTATTGTGTTTTCATTCTGATATGGCATTAAGTTGCATCCTGCCTCAGTGTCTCCTCTGCTCTGCTAACGTTACACACAGACAGATGATGGAAAAGGACCCGTTAAAACAAAACAATGATGAAAAGGATATAATTCCCTGTTTAACCAGTGTCCAAACTAAAATGAGTGAAAGAGCCTATTATGGAACATTTGCAATTAAAGCATCAACGTTTGGTCTGGACTGAATCTTGTCCTGTTCTATAACGAGAAGGCTATTTCTATACTGTACTGTTTCAGCAAGTTTCCCCCATTTGTCCTGGGCAAATGGTGGATTTTTATTGGCTTTTGAGGCAAAACACATTGTTAGAAAGGTATTTTGTTTAAAGGCCTACATCTAAATTAATTAATATAAATATTACTTAAATGAAAAAAGGTTTACAGGAGAGTAGTACTTATTATGGGAGAAAGGGGACATGTAGTAACAAATGGCTGCCACAAGAGGGAGCCTTGGGACTGGTTTATAAAGTATGGCGCACCCAGACACCCAGAGAATATTCCATCTCTGCTCTCCAGGCAAGACGAGAACTGTTCTTTCAACTGGAGATACACGTTCCATTAATCTGACTGAAACAAAAAAGTTGTCTCAGGCTGTTAGGTTTATAGGCACCGATTGATTGGCCTATTCAGATTTTTTGTCAGGTGAAACCACCTGACTATAATGATAATATGAAAGCTCATGAAATGTAGACAACCTAGTCATAAGCTACTGACAAGTTTGACAGTTTGTTGTGTACATCTCGAAGTGACTAAAAACGAAACCTTTATTAAACACAATGAAAACAATTTAGCTAATTTTCAAGATTCAAGGAATATAATTTAGACACAAATGAACAAGTGGACCCGTAGTCTAGCTGTAGGCCTATGTGAATTTCTCTTAATACGTATTTCTTTGCTGTGTTGCCTTGGCGGAGCTGGTTGGTTCTGCCCTGCTGCAGCGAAGGAGTTCACTGCAGAATATATCTCCACAGGCACTCAGGATGTTTACAACAGCTTCATGCTCCAGTAACCCTCTCAGTTCCAAGCCAAACACCACATATGCTCCAAATATCTAACAAAATGTGGTCCAATGTTTATCTCTATCTCCCCCTCAGACTGTTAGGAAGCATATGCCACTTGATCCATCTGCTACACAATAAACCCAACATTTTGACTCAATACAAAGAGGGGTAAGAAACTGAGACCAGAATTCTCCATTGACCCAGGCCCCAGCATTATGCACGGCCTGGTATTCCTGAAGTAACCGAAGTAAATTATTCTTAACCCTCTAAGACCCAGCGTTGCTTTTTAGCTACAATTTTATTTTATTTAATTACAAAATTAATATTTTTTTCTGTTCTTTTTTCACCTAAACGTCATCAGTGATGTTAATTGCAATGCCATTTCAATGCCATTGGTCATGATATTTGCATATAAATACCCCCCACAGAGGCTGAAATTCACACAAATAAAAAATGTCTGGACTCTGCAATTTTGAACATTTTTTAACCTAAGACCTTGACCTTTACCCTAATAAAAGTAGGTAAAATAATTGTAATATGTTTTTTTGTGATTAGAATGTCTAGAACATGTTTTATTTATTATTGTGAAAGATATCCCCAAAATGTAAATTATTAATTTATTATATTATATAATTATTATAACTTTTTCATCAAACTTTATTTTTTAATTTTTTGTAACATATTTTTTAGTCTTAGTCCTAGTAGTACAAAGTAGTAGTAAGGTTGAAATCTATTTTTTGCAAGTAGAAATTAATGTGGGTGTTAGAGGGTTAAACGGTTAAACCTAACCTTATTCCAGTAAAACTATGCCTAAACCTAACCCCAGTAAAACTATGCCTAACCCTAAATTTATTTCTGACCTTATTCTCAGAAACAAAAAAAAGAATACAAGAACCGCGTCACCGATTGGTCGGCGGGGAAATAAATCGAGGGCCGAGATGGTTTAGGGGTGACCGTACCTAATACCACTCTCATAACTCTGAAGGTGTACAAATGGACCCATAAGTCCATGTAAGGGTCCACTTGGTTCCTAACTATCAATGATTTAGCTGGGGACCCCCTACTGAATATTTGTTATAGAATGCTAAGATGTCTTATTTTTCCATTCCTGTAGATTCTACAGTGTAGAATATCTCACTAGCAACCTTTGTACACTGACCAGCTAGAAGCACCATCCTGTGGTGGCATGGTAAACAATTTAGGGACAGATGTTGTAGAAAATCACTAATATGCTGATCAGATCTTAGAGACTTGGGGCCAGCAGTTGAACGGGTAGGTAAAATGTCCTTTGGGGATATGGTTATGTAGGCTATGTAGGAAATAAACATGGCGAACTCAGTGTGTAGACTGTAGGGTTAGGGTCACTCATTATTCATTGATCAGTCAATTCTAGGCCTTCCTTCACTTAATGATATACTGCCACCTCCAGGAATTTACAAGTAAGCCGTCAGTGAGTATTTATATTATAAACATGTAATTTGGACAAATTCAATCTGGAATATTCTCCTCCAATAGTTTGCATTTTTGGTTCTCTGGTAGGGGAGGGATGCATTTATTAAAGTTAAAGTTTTAAGCAGAAGAAAGTTCATTGGGCACCTTTTAAAAGCAAGGAATACAAAAATGGCGTGTCTATAATATGTAACACACAGGCACCCCGTTATCAAATTAAAATGTCTGTCACTGGTAACGCATTTAAGAAAGTACACAGGATTTAATTACAAAATGCAGCAAAAGTATAGGTAAGGTATTTGTCAGCATTTGCACCTTGCCCTCACCATTAAACAAAGATTAACCATAACCATGTACAACCCATCTCTCCATTCACAACTCCCAGGACTCTGAGAACAATAAAACCATTAAGACATTGACACACTATTTGATCCAAGACATAAGAAGCATCATCAATAATTGTGAGTACAATAATCAGTCAAATAATCAAATGTATCAGGATTACCATTTTAGATTTATCGGTAATCATTCAGGCGTTGACACAAAGGTTTCAGCGGCACTTGCCCATTGAGCAAGTACAGGTCATGTTCTACTTGCCCAAAGTTCATGCCCACTTGCCCGAAAAGTAAATCGTGATAGGTCAAATTGGAATTACTGTTCATTTTAACACGCATGCGTTTACTTTGCTTTACTAGTGTCAACACCTGATCATACTGTCACACATCCAAACAGGATACACACACAGATCCGACACGCCAAAGGTCCGACATGTGGAAATCACCTGTCGCTCCCTATATTGCATTGGTCCGACATGTGTTGCGCCCTTATACTCTAAGGTTGCACCGTGCTTGCGTTTAGGGTTTTGGGTAGGGTGTCGGTCTAATGACAGTCATAACAATAGTATGTCGGAACTAAAACAAACAGCACTCTTTGAACATAATTTGCGTTGATCCATCCAACTTTTACTAGTCCATAAACGCCATCCTAAATTCTCATAGTTACACCACCAACTACGAGTTCTTAGTCTTTGGTCCCGACACTGATCCTGGAGTGTCATGGGGCAGGGCTGCAGGGGGTTACCAGTTTTTCTAAAGATCTGTGGGAATCACATGCTGAGAACAACCAGGTTCAATGCTAGGTTAGTTACCAATGACTAAACTAAGAAATTAAAACTAAGTGTTGGAGAAAATGAAAATAATAAAAATATAGCCCTAGATCTTGCACCACCCCTTACCCCTTATCCCTAAACTTATTTGCAATTTCTTTCCATTTTAAAACATTTTAAAATAGTACAAATACAAGCTAACGTGTCAATGTAGATTGGCTAGTTGAACTATTTTTAAAGTAGTAAAAAATGGCAAATAAGTTTAGGGATAAGGGGTAAGGGGTGGCGCAAGATGGAGCCCAAAGTGTTTTTAATGTTTTCGTAATTTTAAACTACGAAAACATTTGAGAACTACTGATTTAGAAGGCATTTGTAGAATCTTCCTCGGGTCATAAAGGGTTAAAGAAAATACTGAAAATGTCTTTTAGTCTGCATTTGGTCAACTATGTAAACACAACTAAGCATGAGGAGGCATTGGCATTATTCTGACATTCTTAAATCATACTGTCAAATATCTGGCATTATTCTGACCTTCTTATATCATACTTTCAAATATCTTGCTACTCCATATAGTATAGTAATACTAATAATTAAAGTAATACAAAATAGACTGAAATGAGCAAAGCCACACTGGAAACTAATGCTTAACTGAACTTAAGTCAAACACTAAACAAAAACTTGTCAAAAATACAAAACTGGCCAGTTCAGC
>NC_139709.1:23744116-23869918 GCF_964188405.1 Protomyctophum parallelum | reverse complement strand
AGTATAGTGATGGCTCATGAGACATGTAGACCACATTGCAAGGATGCCTCCTCTGGCAAGACCCTCGGTAGAGGAGAGCATGGTTATGAGTGGCATGTGGTTTGTGCGCAAGGTGAAATGTATACCCCACAGATTATCGTACCATTTCTCAGTCGCCAACACACAAGCGTAGACACTCCTTTCTGTCACTGTGAACTTTTTCTCATATGCACTCAGGCTGCAGGACGCAAATGCGACAGGCTTCTCTTTGCCACGATGCACCTGTGTCAGTACTGCGCCTATGCCATAATCAGAAGTGTCTGTAGTGACAAAGGTCTTGAGAGTAGGGTCAAAAATGGACAGATCTGGGCATCCAGCCATCAGCTCTTTAACCCAACTATAGGCCTCTTGCACAGTGTCATTCCACTGAAAAGGCTGGTTTTTCTTCAGCAGAGCAGAGAGTGGTTCAATGTGAGAAGCGTAGTTGGGGAAGTATTTTTTGTACATCCCCGAGGCACTCAAGAATGATTGCAGAGCCGCAGCATTGCGGGGGGGAGGAGCTTCTGAGAGGGCAGCGGTGGCTTCAGGATCCGGGCGGACGCCCGACGCCGAAAACACATGGCCCAGGAGGTTGAGCTGCTTCCTCACTAACTGGCACGTTCCTGTGCTCAACTTAAGACCACAGTCGCCCAGGCGGCGGAGCACGGAATCAAGGCGCGTCAGGTGGAGATCAAAGTTGTCTGAATGCACGATGATGTAATTCAGGTAACACAGAACACCGTCCAGAGTGCACATCGCCTGTGCCACTATTGTCTGGAATGCAGCTGGTGCAGAAGCGAGACCATAGGGGACCTTGGTGTACTGGAAGAGACCATCGTGGGTGATGAATGCAGTGAGGTTTCTGCTGTCTGGATGCAACGGTATCTGGAGGTAGAGGTTCTGGAGGTCTATAGTAGAGAACCACCCTGCTCCTTTGAGCTCCTGGAAAACTTCCTCAAGACTTGGCATCGGGGCGGGGCTTAGTACCAAAGACCTGTTGGTTTCTCTCAGGTCTGCACGCAGCCTAACCCTGCCTGACTTGTGTCGCACGGCAAACAGGGGCGAAACCCATGGTGACGAATCGATGCGTTCAATAATGCCCTCCTCCTCTAGTTTCCGTAGTTCCCGGGAGACCGCAGAACGGAGACTTGCCTGGAAACGGCACAAACCTTGCCGTAACGGAATTTCACCTTCTTTTAATTCGCACCTGTGGACAAAACACCCGTGTATAGTCTGCTTTGGCATGGCCATGGGTCTCTCCACCATGAGCGACTTAAATAGACTCATCACAATAGAGGGTTTAGGGGTAACGAGTTCACCATCACCGTCGACATCCAGACGCAGGGCTTTGAGGATATCCAAACCTAGGATGGGTGGTCCCACTGGCACAACGTGGACGGGCTTGGTGATAGAGGTTGAGTTAAAAATCACCTTCAGTTCCAAGCAGCCCAGGACGGCTATGGGGATCCTGGTGTAGGTGTACAGAGTCGCGCTGGGCGCGTCGAGTCTCACGTGACTGAAATGTCTCTTGTACATGGCCACGGGGAGAATGGAGGCCCCTGAGCCCGAGTCCACGATGAGATTGACGGTGATGGTGCAGCCGCACTTCGCCTCCAGGGTCACTTTGATCTTGGCTTTCTTCTTCAGCCGCGACGCGGACTCCTCGTCGCCGCACGCCACATCGTCTTTGTCGGTCTCCTCCTCGGTCGGACGCGTTATGCCCAGCATTTCCGCCGTGAGAGCCATATTCGACGACTCGCAATAAGTTCCGTATTATTATTATTGTTTAGTCGATAAATATGGCGGGTGTGTGAAGTTGGATGCGATTTTTCTTCCTGACTCACGCGTTCAATCGTCGTCAGCTTTCTTCTTCTCTCTCGCTTTGTTTTAAAACTCTTCGAAGAATCGTCAGCTTTCAGTTTCTTCTCTCTCGCTTTGTTTTATAACTCTCGAAGAGTCTCACTCTCGAGTCTCTCTCTACTCTCTAGTGTGGGTGGAGCACAGAGCACTACTTCAACCGGAAGAGTATTCATTCATATGGGAACAAGTCAAAGAGAACCAGTGCAGAAAAACGAGAAAAACCCACACTACCGGTATTTATGCTCCGTTTACTGACCCCTACTGGAGACTGTTATTAAAACAAAGCCGTTGATGCATTTCTTTCCTTTCTGTTTTACCTCTCCTATCTAGGAGAGGTAAAACAACTGTGTGATTATTATTTTTTACACCCACAGACATGATCGGTGTATATATTTCTTTCTTATTTCTTTTATTTATTCGTAAGATACTGATTTCTCCCTTTTTTCTTCACTGACGTGACTGACGTCACCGTTCGCAGTGAATTGTGGGTAAGCGGTGTTTCTAACAGCACGACATTGAAGATTGGAGTCCGGACTGACTGCCGATACAGCTGGTAAGACTGGCGAAATTACTGAAAGTAATACTTACAATACATGTTGTCAACATATCAAATACTAGAATCTAATGTCAGAATAGCCAATAGAATAGATGATGATCTATAATAAAGCAGCATTGGTCAGTGTGCTATGAATGTCAATGGCAGATGCCCCCCAATCCCAATCTCGACCCGAAATGACTCCCAGCTAAATAATGGACAGAAATACATACACTCAGAATTAACTCAGGTTAATATTTGCTTACTCATTAAATTGCTATTTAATGCAGACTTAATTGGAGCACGTATTATTAGCTTTCTGCCTCAATTAGCCCTAGAACGGCTCTTGTTGTTACATACAGTATGTACAGTATTTCACATACAAGAGCCATAGAACACAGCCATATATTTGTGGTAGACCGTTGCATGTGCGGCATAAATGTGATAAATGCTCCGTTTGTACTCACCCATTAAATTATTCCAAAGACGTGGAGTGAAAAATGGTCCTCTAGTTTTATATCCATGTGAAAGTTCTGGCACAAAACGCGTATTTAGTGAATTATCTCCACTTTTTCAAGAGATGCACACGGACATCTTTCTCTCCGCGCGAGGGGGGGCACTGGAATATCGATGAACCGATTTTAGATACTTCCTGTTGTCATCACAAATTCACCGGAGAAACACAAAAGTTTGGGTCACACAATTGGCAGGTGCTTTGCGATAGGTGCTGGGTAATTAATCACACCACCTGCCAATTGTGTGACCGCAAACTTTTGTGTTTCTCCGGTCAATTTGTGATGACAACAGGAAGTATCTAAAATCGTCCCCTCGCTGGAGAGAAAGGCGTCCGTGTGCATCTCTTGAAAAAGTGGAGATAATTCACTAAATACGCGTTTTGTGCCAGAACTTTCACATGGATATAAAACTAGAGGACCATTTTTCACTCCACGTCTTTGGAATAATTTAATGGGTGAGTACAAACGGAGCATTTATCACATTCATGCCGCACATGGTAACGGTCTACCACAAATATATGGCTGTGTTCTATGGCTCTTGTATGTGAAATACTGTACATACTGTATGTAACAACAAGAGCCGTTCTAGGGCTATGCCTCAATATGCTCTATCCCTAGAATGTATAAGATCAGACATTCTAGGGCTATATATGCTCAAGTGAAATGACCTATTTTTTTCCTGTCTGCCTGACTATAATGATAAGTTCATACAGAATATCATGTCATCTGCTGTTGTAGACAGTTATAATATTTGACCTCTTAATCTTTATAAAGTATTACAGTCAAAGGTTCAGGTTCTTGTTGAGCAGTCATTAAGTCAATTGTCTCTCAGCTCATTGCCTAAAACTGCACTATGCACATTTTTTCAACAACACATACCCTGATTCACAGTCGGTGCTCAAGGGCACATCACATGTAGGTGCGAGTGTGACTGTAGCGCAGTGGTTCCCAAACTTTTTCATGTCAAGGACCCCCAAATTGACACTTATTAGCCTGCAGACCCCCATTTGAAAAGATATGACAGGGACCCCCATAAGATAATTTGTTTTACGGCTCTAGCAGTGATTCTCAACCCGTTTAATTGGACCCCCAGTTCGACATGCATTAGTCTACGCCTCTACGGACCCCCCATTGAATGGCATTTCTATCTCTGGGACCCCCAATTTATATTGTGAAATCACTGTTAGTTTAACTCTGAGAGTGTACAAATGGAACCGAATGTACCTGTTCAGTGATGCAAATAGCCTGCATCCTGCATCCTTAGACTTACGAAATTGAGAAAGGACGCAATCATGGCACCTTCCGGGGGTCCTGGGATGCAATACTGTGCTCAGTATTGTACTTTATCCTGAACTAGGACTCATAAAATGTCCCTGGGACCAAAGACAACCCCTGGGTCTCGGGACCCATTACATTGAAAACCTATTTACATCACTGCATGTTAGGGTCCATTATTTGGTTTCATTTGTACACTCAGAGTTACAGACACATAAGGGTCCATTTGGTTCCAAACTATCATTTAGCTGGGGACCGCCTGGAACTCCCTCAAGGACCCCTGGGGGTCCCCAGACCCCGCTTTGGGAACCACTGCTGTAGCGGATTAGTGAGGGAACATACAGGCACCTTTTCCACCGGGGTTGAGCCGGATCAGTTATTTTTTCCCGCCTAATATTGAACCAGTTCAGAGCGTTTCAACTGAAAAAGGTATTACATTAATTAGTTCAATCTGAGAACCAGTCTGAGAGACTACATTTAGTTTGACTCGATTCAAAAGATAAATATATATATTTTTCCAGACAATGTTTGCCTCTTTCTTACATAATATTTGACAATTTGGCCAATTTGTTATTAAAACGGCATTCAATTGTAACTTTAGAAAAGTGCAGAAGATACTCTGTATACACTTATACTGTATTTTGGTTTGTTTATTGTTGAGTGAGAAAACAATGTAATCATCTGGGGACCCCAAAAAACATGTCATTTCCTTGTATGTTTTAAGTTATGTTTCATGTGTGCATTGCCCTGTGCAATTTTTTTTAAATCACTAATCACAATTAATCGTCAAGTAAAACATAATCGTGTCGTGCTGTATATCTGAATGACCACAGCTTTCTTCTAATAATGTATTTTCCGCAGGCAGCATGGCAGCCTCAGTCCACCCCACCGTAGCAGCGGATAGCCTCATGACTCCAACTCAGGGATGTCCAATCACGCACCAGGAGTCCAAACACACAAGTATGGCTAATCTCTCTCTTTCATAATATTACCAGCCAACTAACCAAGTAATTAGGCAAAAGTATAAAGATTTCAAAGTCATTTAATTTTTTTTTTAATGATTTCCTGTCACTTCTCCAATAAGATAAGAAGATTAGAGATAAACAATCGTTGATAACTGAAGGAAGATTCAGGTGTCATAACAGAAACGGCAGCAAGATAGAAACACAGGCGAGGCACACAGGTGATTGTAAGGCCAAGGGTCAAAAACAAACCAAGATTGAGTTTTGATTCTGCCACTAAATATCTGTATTGTTTTCTGACTCCACCTGAGGTCTTGTAGATTTCCACCACACCCCCTAGCACTCATTTTTGTAACCATTCTTGACACCTATTTAGGGGTCAAGCCCAAATAGACAACAATAGAATAGACCCCTTATTGTTTCCGTAAACATTCTGCCATTTTAGCAGTTTTGGCCGTTCTAAGCTTTACGAAATTCAGCAATATGGTAGAGGGCAGTGAGAATCCCCCAGGAACTGAAGCTCACACTCATTCGTACTCGTGGTACAGGGAAAAAAAAACACCATTGGATCCACCTGAACCGCACCCACAGATAAAGGGGGAGGGGATGATATTGTGATGTCAGTAAGTATATCACTGTTTTTTTTCATTGTCACGTTTGACTGTCAAGGTTTCAGCCTCCAGAAAGAAACCCTACAAAGGGAAGACATCATTGTACATAACAACCAGACCAAGGGGTCTAATCTAATGAAGTACTTTCACCCCATAAGCACATGAAAAACTGGAAAGAATACAAATAGCAGATGCTCTCCAGATTCATTTCTGTTAATGGTAGTTGAGCTTGATGGCTGCAAGCACAAAGAACTGGCCTAAGTTGCTTCCTCAGTCAGTGTAAAGATCTGCCTTGTGTAAAGGCAAATTCATGTGTTTCTAACTTGCTGAACAATGAAAACAACTGCAAGTGAAAAACGCATACTGTACCTTTTATATTATAGATCAGGCTTAAGAAAGTTCTACTGAACTGACCTGTTTTTTATTTCTGACCTGCCAGGCACTTCTCCTTCTGAATGCCCTATGCATCAATCAAAAGCAACAGAATGCCCCATGCACCAGTCAAACATCTCCCCCACTGTAAGTAGCTCTTTATGTTGTAGATAGAAGGTTGAGACAAGTTTCTCAGATGTGTGACCAAAGCACTTGAACAGTACTTTCTCTAGCCAATTAGTTTATATGAAATTGTTTGCGTTGGTGGTAACATTTCACAACATATTTAGTGTTTCTCAACTTTTGGGTCTTCTCAGGACACAGATCGACGGCCGTGATTAAACTGAGTGATAAGATAACTGTAACTGACTGTTGTAGTTCCTTCCTGTTTAAAGGACAACAGTTAACAAACCATATTCTGGTTCCATAGTGTCTATGTCATAGATAGACCATGAATGAATCTTTAATTTTCACTTGAGATGACTCTCTAGGCATTTGCTTCATAGCACTGTTTAAGTCTACGTACAGTCATACTGTATTTATTTCAGTCTCTTGCCTGCCTAGTTATTTCACATATTTATTATGACCATGTCTCTTTTTTAATTGGAAATTGATGTACTAGAATAGTCGTCTTTTACTATAATATTTTGCCTTGATTCTAGACTCCATCAGTCCCTGCCCACCAGGAGAGAGCTTATGAATTTGTTGAATGTCCCATGAAGGCTGCCAACAGAGACAAGTACATCCCAACAGACATCAACCCAGACAATATGGTACTTTTTCTTACACACCCACACACTACCCAAATGAAATATAATGGTACACTGGATTGGAGCACGTTTTTATTGTTTTGCAGGGGTGACTGACGTTTTGACTTTCCTCTTCCTCAGTAGCCTGGGCACCATTTCATTTCGGTATATGATCCGGGCGGGAGCGGATGATATGGTTACATCATGTTGTAGTATTGTTTTGTAGTCCCAAGAAGTTGACAGACAGGAACAACAGGCGGCGGCAACTTCCTTTTCCCTCTCAATAAAAGCTACAGGCTACGAGAGCTTTTATTGAGAGGGAAAAGGAAGTTGCCGCCGCCTGTTGTTCCTGTCTGTCGACTACAAAACAATACTACAACATGACAAAACCATATCACCCGCTCCCCTCCGGATCATACGGACTTTTGAAACAGAGACCAGGCTTTCCTCCAAGGTGGTGGAAAGCCTGGTGAGGCGAGGTTACTTCCTCAGAGTTAATAAATGCTAAAGTAACACACACAGCCATTGGCTAATTGTTATTGTTCTGTCCCTCCAGATGCCTCCTCCCAATCAGCTTCCGTCTCCAGGCCAGCCCTTCTCCCTGTCACGGGACAGACAGGAGTCTGCCATACCAAGAGCTGGCTCCGAACAGAAATGGGTGTATCCCTCTGAACAGATGTTCTGGAATGCCATGTTGAGGAAAGGGTGAGGAAGACAACATAACTGTCTGTGTGACTGTTTTACTCATAGACCACGGCTTATATGTGTTGCTGAAGGAAAAACGAACTGTCTCTGTCTACCTACACTATGTATGCAGGCACGTATGTATCTGTCTGTCTATTGACATGGGTCTGTTGCAGTACTTTGTGCAGATTAAAGGATTGGGCATCAGCCAAAGGCAGTTGAGGAAAGCAAGACAATGCATACATAGGCTACACATTCCATGGACAGCTGTTGGTATACAAATGGTAAATGGTGCATTTATATAGCGCCTTTATCCAAGGCGATTTACATAGATTGTGCATTACATTCACCCATTCACACACACCTTCATACACTAGCCTTCGACACTAGCCTCGGAAACCCAGACGTTTTTATTTCCAGGGAGAAAAAAAGTCTGGGTCCGAGTCTACTTCAATACAGCATACAGTAGCGCAAACGTTGATCACTCTCTGCTGATTTCTGATCGTCTGCACCTTTGTTAAATTGACGCACACATGTATGTACACACACACAATCCTCTCTCTCTCTCTGTCGCTCTAATCAATTAGTCTCATGTTGCGCAGCTGCGTCTAGATTCTCCCGGCGGATCCTGCCGGGAGCTGCCTATGCCCTATGCCATAGAAAGCATAGGTGGACCCCAGGCTACTTCGACACTAACTCTGGGGGAGCCCGGGTTCGAACTAGCAACCTTGCGGTTACCAATCAGCCACACTACCCCTGAGCCACCATACATAATCTTGTCTTTTCTCCTATCTTTGGTATCAGCCCAGATGTCATTGTCAAATGAACATCTGTCATAACTGTGTGTGTGTGTGTGTGTGTGTGTGTGTGTGTGTGTGTGTGTGTGTGTGTGTGTGTGTGTGTGTGTGTGTGTGTGTGTGTGTGTGTGTGTGTGTGTGTGTGTGTGTGTGTGTGTGTGTGTGTGTGTGTGTGTGTGTGTGTGTGTGTGTGTGTGTGTGTGTGTGTGTGTGTGTGTGTGTGTGTGTGTGTGTGTGTGTGTGTGTGTGTGTGTGTGTGTGTGTGTGTGTGTGTGTGTGTGTGTGTGTGTGTGTGTGTGTGTGTGTGTGTGTGTGTGTGTGTGTGTGTGTGTGTGTGTGTGTGTGTGTGTGTGTGTGTGTGTGTGTGTGTGTGTGTGTGTGTGTGTGTGTGTGTGTGTGTGTGTGTGTGTGTGTGTGTGTGTGTGTGTGTGTGTGTGTGTGTGTGTGTGTGTGTGTGTGTGTGTGTGTGTGTGTGTGTGTGTGTGTGTGTGCGTGCGTGCGTGCGTGCGTGCGTGCGTGCGTGCGTGCGTGCGTGCGCGCGCGCGCGCTCTCATGCTCTCATGTGTGCATGCATGTATCTAGGTGGCGGTGGAATGAGGGAGACCTGAATCAGAAAGACATGAACAACATCATCCAAATCCACAACCACAACAATGATGCTGCCTGGCAGGAAATATTGAGATGGGAAGCTCTGCACAAAAAGTACATAACACACTCACAGTCGCATTACACACAAACAATTGCAAACACAAAGTACACACATAGTTGTTGGGAAATCGGGCCATCGAGGAGTGTCTGTATCCGACAGTCGGCCTTAGTTTGTGTGGTGTGTCCCATACCGTTAGCTAGTCGGATATTACCAATACCAACTTACCTGTAAAAACTGAATTCGGCTTGCATGCCCATAGGGCTTCAATGTTGCGCATCAGTTGAAGCTAACATGCTGCATGCCCATAGGGCTTCAATGTTGCGCATCAGTTGAAGCTAACATGCTAATACCTTTGTTTGCGGGAATTGAATGAAAGTGATATTGAGTGCCCCAGATTAGCACCACAACTAACAACTACTAGCTAACAACTACTAATAATAAAAAAGGATCAATAGAAGGATCGATAACACATCTAATCAATAAGCAGTATCGATAAGGGGATTGATTGATTTCTATAGAAATGAACGATCCCATCTCTCGCGTTATTTCCTCTCAGGCAGGCAAAGAACAGCTGCACCACCTGATCGTCAGCTGTAGTCTCTGTGGTGTGTTTGGAGCTACTTTTAAACGTGACGTCACCCAATAGCAGCACTCCAGCAAGATAAGACCGCTTGGCCTGTAGATGCATTAAGACGTAGAACAGTGCCGTCAGTGGACCAGCATATGTAAAATAACACTGGAGACATGACCGGACGCAAACCTATTTGATCTGTCGCTGTACTAGTTATAGTTAGCAATAGTTCTAACAAGTCTACTTGGTGTGTTAAAGCATTTTAAGAAATAGGCCAACAAAAGAAACAAAGGTTGTTTAGTTTGGTTAAGTTGAAAGGCCAACTGATATTTTGAGCCCTCTCTCGAATGTAGGTATTATGCATATCTATTATTTACATACATCCATCAGCATGGCTTTGTATGGTTTACCAGAATACAAGAACGGTCGCTCCACAACCGTGGAACGTCGGAACGGTCTGGCCACCAAAGTCGACTCGCCCCAGTCAAATCTCGTAACAGTCAGACCCACAAATCTGGTGACCTCGGAACGGGCAGACGCCATAGGTATTTCTGGCCACCAGAACCCTAGTATCGGGACTGGGGGGGACATTCCGGTTTACCCAGATACAGGCCCATGACCTTTGTTATTTATGCAGGGTGTGGATTGGGGCAAACAAAGGGTGTGGCCCTGGTCTTCTCAAACCTGAATTAGAATGTAAATCAGCAAATAGGCCTCCGTTGTATGGGGGATGTCCTCCTGTAGTTACTAGTAGTAGTTAGTGATGTCCTGCACGGACAAAGAGTCAGTGTTCTTTGTCCTTGGCTTAGCCTTAGAATAACTTGAATTTCAGCTTTTCAGAGCTTTGGCTGCTTTAAATTGATCATTGTGTTCTTTTCCTGGTCCACTTTGATTGATTGATTGAAATATTTATTAACAGTTTGCAGAATTACAGTACATTTCAAGCACAAACTCAATACAAAGACTGTTAACTGTGAGTGGACGACCCAATTAAGCATTACACTTGTTTACAAGAGGGTCCACCATGTTCAATTCATCAAAACATTTAGAGACGTACAAATAGACACTTCTACATAGTAAAAGAACAGAACAGGAATTCATCATGAAGGGAAAAGAAACATATACAGTGAGGGGGAAAGGGGGGGTGGGGGGGGATTCAGATTTTACGGGGGCCAGTTTCGATTTGCAGCCGTCCGTAGGTGTCTTAATGACTGTTGGTAGGGCGTTCCACATTTGGTGGCATAGGAGTGCAAATAATTTAGTCCCTTGTTTGTGCCGAATCTGGGTTGTACATGGTTTGTTGCACTCCCTCTGGTGCTTCTGTGGGCCTCCTCCTTGGCGGTGAACTACAGTGACTGTTTTGTATTTAATTTGGGCCCTGCTGGGGATATTGTCTTCACAGAAGCTGATATGGTGATAAAGTAGCCAATTTTATACAGATATCCTGAAATATTGGAATAACAAAGAGGACATACATTTTAAAGCCAGCGTTACGGCTTTTTACACAGAACCATACAAAGCCGTCTTTGTATGTGCTTTAATCTGCCTGCGTTCTGCAATCAGAATGTGTGGCATGTTACATTGTCAGCATCCAGTGTTAACATTATGCTGTTTAAGATTCCAGGGTGTTTTCCAATTTTATTTTCCAAGTAAAGGTGTATAATTCACCCATTCAGTTGTAAAAAAAATCACACCTGTGTGAAGTGAGGTGCGCTCTTATCATCATCGTACATCATCACATAACGGCCAATCACTTTTGGCGTCGTCACTTTTCTGTCCACACTTTTTATCTTTAATGCGTACATTGCTCAGCTAATCAAATCACAGCTATGGGGTGCTCAGCCAATCAAATAGGAGGAGTAATATTAAAAAATATGTTTTACAAAAGTCGGCCTCCTGGTGACGCTATAAAAGGCAGATGTCAAAAATGCAGGTCAAAGGTTTGTCCTTGGCCTCTAGGGAGTGTGCCTGCGATGTTTCATGCAGATTAGTGCAGTTATAGGTGAAAATAAATTGAAAAGCTGCCTCATGGTGGCGCTATAACAGGCCGTTCTGGAAAATTTGGGGCAGAGGTTCATCGTTGGCATCCAGGGAGAGTGTGCAAAATTTGGCATCGACCAGGTTAACGGTGCTGGAGATTAGCTGTACAGTGTACACGGACGGACGGACGGACAGACACACACACACAGACAGACAGGGTGCAAAACATACTCATTGTCATACACATGCCTTTGGCTGGTGTAGAGACAATGAGGGCCATAATGCGTCTGTATTTAGCCTTTTTTCCCCCCTCTGTGTTCATGTGCAGGGAATGTCCATGTGGTCCATCTCTGGTGCGTTTTGGAGGTAAAGCTAAAGACCTTACTCCCAGAGCCAGGATCAGAAATTTTATGGGGTCAGTATTGTGCGTGTGTGTGTGTGTCATGATTAATCGCAAACATTTTATCAAAAATGTCTTTAATTGGGCCTCACTGATGCTCATTATAGACCGATTCACAGAGGGTTTCCTGGGTGCGGCCATTACTGAGGTGTACCATTAAGTGCAGCAGCACTGATTAGCTACACCTGGTCTACAGAGCACCTGCTCCATGTATTCCACCTCAGTAATGGCCGCGCCCAGGGCACCCCTCTGTGAATCGGTCTATAAGTCTAATTGCTCTGCATGGAGGGCTATAGACAGTTCAGAATCCTGCCTACAATGAATTTGATGTGGATTCTAAGCTAAAGCTAAAGTAGCTAAAACTTGCAAAGCTAAAGTGCAGCATTGGAAGGTTAGCATGCTGGTAAAAAGTTAAAAATCTGTACAAAATTACCAAACCTGCATGATGTCATTAGTGGCCAGATTTCTGAACGGTCCATATGCCTCATCTGAAACGGAGTGAGTACCGTAAACATAAATTGTGCCTTCTGCCATGTACAGTATAGTTGTATCTACCCTTGAACTTTAATGTCACAAAAACATGGAGGGGAGAGTTAGCTGTGTTTCAATCTTTTGTACTCTGTGTGTGTGTGTGTGTGTGTGTGTGTGTGTCACAATGTGAGTAGCTATGACCTACCGTTTGACAGGCATGACTGGGTTGTGGATCGCTGCGGTACAGAGGTGCGGTACGTCATTGACTATTATGATGCCGGCTCCATAGACCAAAAGCAGCAGTCGAAAACCATTCTGGACGTCAGGCCTGCTCTGGACTCCCTCAATGCCGTCTGGGACCGTATGAGGGTGACATGGTGGAGGTGGACACATTGATGCTTAACTTTAAACGAAGTCTGGCTTTTTTCTCAACACTATTTTTCTAGTTGTTCCCAGATCTCTCTGGTATGTGAAGCTTTACGCTCAAAGAAGTGACACATTTTTTATCATAATTGATTGGCAAGATGGAAGCAACTACAAAAATAGGCTTGAGAGAAAAAAGAGAATAAAAAATAAATCCTTTATCGCCTTGGTCCCCCTCATCCCTTGCTTAGTCCAGTGGTTCTCAACCTGTCGGATGACAGTGAAGTGACAATATAAAGACTGACTGTTTTAATGCCTTACTGCATCAAAAGTAAGATCATCAAACGATCTATAAAAAAAATTCAAACATTGGCCAAATTATAAGAAAGGCAAACATTGATTGATAATATTGTGAAAATTGCAGATCTACAAGCTCCAGTTTTAGAAGCTTGTAGATTGTCTATTTTCATAATATTTATGTGTAACCTAACTTTTTTTTAAACGATATTTGTATGGCTTTTTTGCCTTCATTTGATTACGGTACAGTAATGTGACAGGAAAGGGGGAGAGATGGGGGGAAGACATGCGACAGGCTCAGGACTCGAACCCGCAGCACACCATCAGGTTGGATTACCGGCCTAGGTGGCCCAGGCCACTGTGGAACCTAACTTAACCGGGTCCCCAGTTCAAATATGATTATTTTAGGAGGTTGCGGCTTGAAAAGGTTGAGAACCACTGGCTTAGACACAGGGTTGGCACGGTTTAGGTGGAACGGTTGCATTTCATAAAAGGTATGCATCATTTCTTAACCCATAATTTATTTTCTGCTCTATTGTCTACAAGTGAAGCATGTCATTAGTGAAGCAGCTTGAGGATTTGTATCTCAACACTGTCACACGGTCAGTTCTCTTTCAATTACAAAATGTAAATAGAAACTGCTACATGGACCCGTTCTCATTTGAGTCGTAATCCTACCCAGCCTTTAACCAGGCCTAAAGTGCATTCATGATGAATTGAATCCACATGTAAACAGAATCTGTGATTCATCTGTTTGTTCATTCTTAGTATTGTTCGGTATAGTTTGAATATGACAGGTTGTTTGTTTCCATGGTAATACATGAGTATTACTTGCACAAGTAATGCTCATGTATTAACATGAAAACAAAACAAGTATATCCAAGAAATCGAACTGAAGGATTCAAATAGTTCCAGATCGCTCAATGTAGGAGGTTTTTTAGTTTATGGGGTTGAGAGATGACCTTGTAGATTCAGAATGTTCATTACTGTACAAATTTTCCATTGCTGCTATTATGCAAATGTTAGTGTTGTGATATTTCTGCTATTAAAACATATTTATTTTCATGCCTCTGGTGGAGTGGTATATTTTCCCAAACTAATGCTCAGTAACTAAAGTCTAGAAATTGACCAGAGAGGTCAAGGATGAACTTCAAGCCTGCTTTGCCTGCACTGACTGCAGTGTTGTACTTAACAATAGTATCCCCAGATTCCCCACCATATTAAATACATCCATGTCAAACCTAGGTTCACTGCTGAGCTCAGCCTCAACAGGTGGTCCCTGACCATGCATTTAGTAATGTATGATTTGTTTATTTTAGGGATGTACCGATGAGACTATTTGGCCGATATTGATATCCAATATAATGAATTGCTATTATGGCCGATAAGCGATGTCGATATCTCATTCTGCATTAAAACATTGAAATGTTGGCTCATATCCCAACAAACAGCTTGAATGTAGTATATATTTTTTCCAATGTTCCAACTATTAACTTTCGAAAGCTTCCCCATCCCCAGAAAACAGATGTGATTTGCAGCCAAAACGGCTTTGTTTCAACATACCGGTAATTTAAAAAATCTGCTAAATCCGATATATTTCATGCGTGTGCCTTAGTGCAAATCTATATAAATGAAAGATAATAAATGTAGTTCAAACTGTTTATTTGTTTCTCTAGTTAGTCTAGTACATCTTTTGG
Organism: Protomyctophum parallelum; assembly: GCF_964188405.1. Lineage (NCBI taxonomy): Eukaryota > Metazoa > Chordata > Actinopteri > Myctophiformes > Myctophidae > Protomyctophum > Protomyctophum parallelum. The sequence continues at coordinate 23,855,112 of NC_139709.1, read as the reverse complement.
CAAAAAAAACCCATAATTGATGCATTTCTTAGACTGGAATTGGATTTCTGAAATCAGATTTGCTGAAATTGAATGACATTGTTTGATACTTAGTTTGTGTATATTGACTTATTGGGCAGTGTTATGTATTAAGAAGTAACATCAAAGTGGAATAATGTTTACTTACGATGAAATTAGTGTTTAGTATTGCATTTTTATTTTGCGAAAATATACACAAGGTTGATGTTGAAATGTCAGCTCACAGGATAGTCAGAGACAATTAAGCCTTCAGTCAAATAATCAGACAAGGTCCCAACTTCCCAAGTACTTTCGTTGGAATTAGTAAAGGATACAAATAGTAGTTTTTTATTATGCAAACGAATATCAGGGGTGCATCATCGGAAAGATCCCCAGTTTCGTCTAAAAATCCACGCTATTGTCCGTCTTCTGAGGGATAGGCTCTCCTGATTGCAGCAACCAAGCATGAGGGGAGGATTGTTCCTTTCGCTACGCTTTCACCACGCAAAAGCCACTCCAAGCAGAACTCGTAGGACGTGAGTCGACATTGGCTGTAGAGAAAAGAAAAGGACAACAAACTAGCGTTTTAGAAGATTCATTTATATAGCTAATGAAATACAGACCATATATTAGGCCTATAAAATAAACTGTATGAAATCGAATGTATTCTTATTACTGTTACTAACAGTAATACTACAAACTGTGTATTATAGTTATTAAAAATATATATGTATTTGCTACTTATGGAATATAACTAGATGCGACGTCGCCGACGTCACGACGTGTACATATTTGAAGTTTGCATAGCACATTTGAGCCAATTGTAATACTCGATTATATTCAGTCATTGATTATATTAGCCCTGGAACATGACTGCCATGATCATGGCTATGATTATATATAGACCGATTCACAGAGGGGTGCCTATTGTGTTTGTGAATCAGTGGACCATGACACAGGTTAACACAACTCTTCTTTACTTTCAAACTCAGAGTAAACATACAAACGGAGAAGCAGCAACATCATACACTCATCTTGTATATCAGACTGAAGTACTAGATCCCAGAAATCCCCCCAATCATCACAAGCATGCAGGAACATGCAATGAGCGCAGCACCATCGAACAGCTGTCAGTGAGACATAACATTTTCCCCCCCCTGGCAAAAACTCAAGCATACAGTCCCGACACAAAGTCCTGTAAGCGGGCAGGGCGAGAACGCACGCGAGCAGGACGTGGAGTGGCACAGGCCTGAGGCCGAGCAGGCCCAGGAATGTCCAAGACCTGTGCAGGAATAGGCAAAGCCACGGGATAATCCACAGAGAGAGGCGCAGTCACGGCGTAATCCACAGAGCGAGGCGTGTCAACAGCCGTGCGTGGAGGAGCAGGGACCTGTCGAAGACGGCTGGAGTGCCAACGAGAGCCATCGTTGAGGAGGTAGGTGGCGGGGCCCAGCTGGCGAGCAACTTGAAGGGGGGAGGACCAGAACGAAGCCATTTTATTGTCCCGGTGAGGCCGACGGACCCTGACCCAGTCGGAGGCGGCGATGAGCGGCTCCTTGGCCCGTTTAGACTGATCGTAGCGGCGCTTCATCTGAGCCTGCTGACGGGAGACCGAGGCTCTAACCACAGGGGAAGGGGGCGGGGAAACGGGCGTAGTGGAACGGAGCCTGTCAAGGGGCAAAGCGAGCTCCCGGCCCAGCATGAGGGAGGCCGGGGAGACGCTTGTGGTCGAGTGCTTGGTGGCTCTATAGTGCAGCAGAGTATGACGGAGGGCCTGGGAAAACGAGCATCCTTGGGCCCTGTGCGCCCTGATGCCGTTTTTCAGTGACTGGTTGAAACGTTCAACACCACCGTTGGCCTGGGGGTGGTAGTATGCAGTGCGCACGTGTCGGATACCCTTGCTCTGGAGGTAGTTAGTGAACTCAGCGGACACCATCTGGGGGCCATTATCCGTTGTGATGGTCCGGGGAAGGCCCCAGCGGGAGAAGAGAGAGTCCAGGAAGTCGGTGAGGACCCGAGAGGTCACAGAACCAGTAGGGGTAACTTCCGGCCATTTTGAGTGCAGGTCGTAGACAACCATCAGGAAGCGCTGATGGTGTGGGACCCCGTGGATCTCACCACAGACGTCCAGCTGCAGGTGATCCCAGGGCTGAGAGGGCCAGGCGAGAGGCTGCAGGGGAGGGGGTGGCTGGTGGCCTGTCTTGCCACTCACGAGGCAGGCAGCGCAGTCCTTGACCAAAGCCTCGATGTCTCGATCTATCCCTGGCCACCACACCAGGTCCCTGCAGCGCTGTTTCAGCTTCACGATGCCCAGGTGGCCCTCGTGCGCCATGGACAAGACGCGTGCACGCAGGGCACCAGGGATCACTGTGCACAGCCCACGTGCCACACAGGTGTCATTCCAACAGGAGAGCTCCTGACGCACACGGGAGAACGCAGCAAGCTCCCCCGGGACCACATGAGGCCAGCCCTCGTGAACGTATGTGCGGAGGGCAGATAGGATGGGGTCCTGTTCAGAAGCGTCCTTGAGCTCCTGCAGAGAGACAGTGGCCTGAAGGGGCGCATGCAACATGTTAATAATGTCCCGTTCAATACAGTCAGTGTCGACGTGCAGGGCCGGGGCCGGGGCGGGGACAGATCGGGACAGCAGGTCAGCAACAACATTGTCTCTGCCCGGGGTGAATTTCAGATCAAAATTGTACTGACGGAGGCGGTCATACCAGCGGTGTAGTCTGAGTGGTCTGTGGCCTGTCCCGGACGTGGACAGCAGCGCCGTAAGAGCCTGGTGGTCAGTTCTGAGAGTGAAAGAGCGGCCATAGAGATAGAGATGCCACCTCTCACAGGCCCAGATGCAGGCCAACGCCTCTCGCTCGCCCACGGAGTACCGCTGCTCAGTCGGGTTGAGGGCCCGGGAGGCGAAGGCGATGGGTTTCTCGACCCCGTTCTGGATCTGCGACAGCACAGCTCCTATAGCTATAGACGATGCGTCACAAGTCACGAGGGTGGGGCTGGCTATGTCAAAGTGGGCCAACACTGGGGAAGAAGTAAGTTGCGTCTTGAGGGCACGCACAGCATCACTGCACTCCCGAGACCACACCCAAGGCTCGTCCTTGCGCAGCAGCCGACGCAGAGGGGCTGTGGTGTCAGAGTACTGTGGGAGAAACTTCAAATAATAGCCGGTCATGCCCAGGAATGAGGCAACCTGGGAAGCTGAGCTGGGGTCTGGGATGGCCTGAATTGCGTCCAAGTTGGAATTAAGTGGAGTTATGCCACCTGCAGACAGCCGGAACCCTACAAACTCAATTTCTGGAACAGAGAGGACACACTTGTCAGTATTGAGAGTAAGGTTGTGCTTGGCCAGGGCAGCAAACACCATGTCGAGTCGCTGGTCATGAACGTCAGTCGTGGCCCCGTGCACCACCATATCATCGAGAAAAACGGCCACGCCCGGTATACCAGCCAGCACAGACACCATGACTTTCTGGAAGCAGCTAGGGGCGGAGCATAGGCCGAACGGCATCCGAGTGTAGCGGAACACCCCGGCATGTGTGACAAAGGCTGTGAGGTTCCTGCTGCTGGGGTGAAGAGGCACCTGGAGGTACCCCTGTCTGAGGTCGAGCTTAGTGAACACTGTAGAGCCGTAGAACTGAGCCGTGAGCTCCTCTGACGTGGGGAGGGGGTACTGGTCTGGGACCACTGCCTTATTGACTGCACGCAGGTCCACGCAGACACGCAGGCCCCCCGACTTCTTTTTGGCCACCACCAGGTTCGAAACCCAGGGCGAAGCATCCACTGGTTCAATGATACCAGCTTCCAGTAGCTGCTGTAGCTCCGCTGAGACCCCGTCACGTAGGGCCAGCGGGATGCGGCGCAGTGGCTGGATGACAGACCTAACTGAGGGGTCGATGAGGGGTTGGTGGGCGAAAGCAGAGAGGCAACCCAGACCATGAAACAGAGACGGCCACTTCTGCTGCCATGGCGTGGTGACAGTCATAATGGCTGACCCCCCCGTATCCAGGACAGAGAACCCCAGAGCGGTGAACACATCTAAACCCATCAGGTTAGCCCCCCGGCGAGCCACTTGGAAGACACAACCGGGCACAGTCTTAGTCCCATAGCGGGCAGTCACCTGGAGAGACCCCACCAGGTCGATGCCTGACCCCCCATAACCATACAGGGCAGTAGAGGGCGCGGACAGGGGCAGCGAACTGAAAAAGTTATTGTAGGTATCCATGTTTAGGAGAGACCAGCCCGCACCAGTATCCACCAGCAGACGGCAGCACACATCATTGAGGTAGACTGAACATGACTTGAATGGCACTGCACCCGAGGTGACATTGTGGATAACAGTGGGACCAGACTGGGAGTCCTGGACCGGGGCAGAGCGACAGACAGCAGCAAAATGATTTAGCTTACCGCAGTTACGGCATGACTGGCCACGGGCAGGGCAGTCCTGGGCTCTTGATGCATGTGTCTTAGACCCACAGTTACCGCAGGGCTGTTGTTGTGGTTGTGGGCGGGGCCGCTGACGTCGTTCCAGTTGCATCACAGCTGTGGAGTCAGGGTCCGTTGCATCGCTGCGTGGCGGTGGCGGGAGCAGAGAGTGGTCGGATGTACGGCTGAATGTGGCCACCTGTTGTGTTGTTAACATGGCTGCACACTCAGTTGCACTCTCAACATTAAAGGCAATAGCAACAGCCTCGGACAGCAACAGTTCATCCTTCTCCATTAACAGTCTCTCACGTACTTTCACGTTGCTTGTGTGTTCAATCAATTGGTCACGGATCATTTCATCCTGCAGCACGCCGAACTTGCATGATCCAGCCAGCCCCCGCAGGTTAGCCACATACTGGTGGACAGACTCACCGGGCAGCTGGCGTCGTTGTCTGAACAAAAAGCGTCGGAGAAGAGCGCTTTGCGGGGCCGCGAAATGTCCTTGTAGAAGCACCACGGCGGCGTCATAGTCCGTATCGGGCTCAGTTTCCAGCGTCCCGAGCACCCGTTGACCCTCCGTTCCCAGACAGTGTTGCAACAGCGCCTTTTTGCGCGGCGCGCCGACACCGGTTAGCCCCATAGCAACTAGCCATGTTTCAAAGGACTGTTTCCAGCGAGTCCAGGGCACTGGAGACTCGCCCGGCAATTCCAGGAAGGGGTTAGGTGGTGGGAGAGAAAAAGCAGCCATCCTCGTCGCCAATATTGTGTTTGTGAATCAGTGGACCATGACACAGGTTAACACAACTCTTCTTTACTTTCAAACTCAGAGTAAACATACAAACGGAGAAGCAGCAACATCATACACTCATCTTGTATATCAGACTGAAGTACTAGATCCCAGAAATCCCCCCAATCATCACAAGCATGCAGGAACATGCAATGAGCGCAGCACCATCGAACAGCTGTCAGTGAGACATAACAGTGCCCTGGGCGCGGCCATTACTGAGGTGTAATCCATGGAGCAGGTGCTCCGTAGGCCAGGTGTAGCTAATCAGTGCTGCTGCACTCAATGGTACACCTCAGTAATGGCCGCACCCAGGAAACCCTCTGTGAATCGGTCTATACTTACTCGTTCGATAAATGCCCATCCGGTCCAGCAGGCTCTTGTGCATCACAATGGTTTTTTGAGTGAAAAAAAGTTTCTAGGACACCTCTGTTTATCATAGGTGCAAAAGCCTCAGCGTTTGTAATACAGGGTGATATTTGGTCATCTTCGTCTACCTCCGAGTCTGAATCTTGCTCTGGGCGCCATAAATAAAACTCTGTGCAGCAGACGCATTCCTCGTTTAGTAGCATTCTAGCGCATCTTTTACCACAACGACACCAGTCGAGATTTTCATCATGAATTCTCTGGGGTGTTTCGTCAACTGTGTCGCCATCAGCTTCTTGTTGTAGTGCCCGGCGTTCATCCATTTCACGTAATTCCTCATCTGTATACTCTGGTTCGAACATATACGGCGCGCCACCATATTCAAACTCTTCAAAATCAAATTCTTCATCAATATTATGTTCGGCCATTGTTGTTACAATGAATTGTCCAAAAGCAAAGGTTGGTATGAGCTGATTCAGCTGAATAATCAATAAACGCTCAAAATAGTATACATAGGAATGGGAGAATAATAACAGGATCCAGAATAAAAGTTGATACAAACAAAGAGTTAGAGTTAGTAGAACGAGAAGTCGACAACACGCGCTGCTGATACAGCTACTGGCTTGTTTTTGTGAGACAAAAAGAGAACCCGTCAACCCGGAAGTCTCGCGAGACAAGACTTTGGGCGTGACTTGGTAAAAGAGGAAGTGGTGGGACAGCGGAACAAATATTGGCTCCGTCTTTTGAGCTAATTTAGAACTTCCTGTCTGAGAGCTAGCTAATTTAAGACATCCGGTTGCCTTCAGAATAAAATAAGGTTATTTAATTAATAATTATTACATTACATTATTAGTATTATTATTACATTACAGTTATTGTAAAGACACACATTATGTTTCTGTGTAAAAATAAGTAATTAAATAACATCAAAAAGTTATCTAAATGGATAAATGCTATTCACTGGAGTGAATATTCTATTGTATTCTAAAAACGACTTATAAATCCTAAAGCCTTGTTTATACTTCACTGTGCAACGGTCCTATGCTGGACAATAGCAGATATGCAAACTCACAGCACATCTCATTCAAGACACTGAACTTGCAGATCTGCCATTTTTGAACACACTATAAAGTTAACCATTTATCATGCTGCTCTACGTGGCACTGCATTCTGTGACATTAAACCAAATGGCATTTTCCACTCTATGACACTACTGTTCTACATTTTTGTCTAATAAAATAGGCTATTAATTTAATCAATCAAACTGCATTAACTAACAGAGATACTACTAACCAAGCTATCCATGTCAACATGCTCTATAGGAGTCTCAATAACAGGTATAAGTAACGTTTAATGTAGCAGAAGAGGCCATTCATTGAACAGAGTTTTGCACAATTTTAACATCCCAGATCGATTGAAATATGAATCTACTGTGCTGTGCTACACCATGATATATTAAGAGTACAATAACATTCCATTGTGAATAAAAACCTATTAACCACAGTGTAATGCTAAAGGTTTCATCACAGGGCTGTCTGCTTCATGTAATATCATTAAAAGTGTTGTTGGTGACAGTTATATGAGTTGGAAGCATTAAGACCCATTTTAACCCTCAATGGCTTCCTTTCTGACAAATAACGTTATTGTAAAAAAAAAAAAAAGATTCACGCGTTCATATGTAGCTATTTTGCATTAGAAGCGGATGGGACCAAGGGACCCGGATGTAACGTAAGAGGACTACAATAGATTCGCGGTTAAATCTCGCGGGCGTGGCCTCACACCGGAAGGAAGTGCCGCCGCCCTCAAATACGGAAGAGATGCGTGGAGGTAGGTTTGGTCAGTGTTTGTTTGGAACGTGCCACGTCACCATCGCGGGTCCGTCTTCGGAGCAAGTAAGTGATTAAATGTTATTTAATACTTAACGCTGTTGTTGTTTGTGTGTTCAAACGTCTATCACTTGAAGTTACTTGTTATGATGTTTATATATGATGTTTGTACGAAACTGTAAAACAGTGTTTCAGTAGCCGAATGGTTAGTGTCGAAGGTTTATAAACAACTATGCCCGGCCTCAATGTTTACTAACCGTCGACTCGACTACCGAAACACGGCTTTAAAGAGTAGTATTTACACATCTAAACACAACAAGTAACTTCAAAAGTGATAACATGTTTGAGCCACGGACCACCATTTCACATTAATAGACTCTCACAATGGTGGTCAGTGGCTCAAATGGGTCTGAGAGACTAGATGGCCTCAAATGGTGGTCCGTGGCTCAAACGCTGAATAAATAATCGACTAGAGGTGAAAATAGTATTGTTTGGTAGGTAAAAGGACAAACGTTCTGTGAAAATTGTCACGAAGCAACAAACATTCTTTGAAATTGGTGGGAAACGATCCCGGGCACTCATGTTAACAAAGCTCAGTCACTAACCACTATGCTACAATCAGCATTATATAATCAAAGGATCAAAAGTAGCAATCTTCTACATTCTCTAATTGTGTAGTTTTTTTGGAAATTAAGCAGATGCTTAACAACAATTGAACTATTGAGAGTGTAAAGATCTACTATTGGGGTCAATTTGGTTACCTAAATTAAATTTCTCTGTATTGTGACAGTAATCATTGCTATAGTGTGTGTTCAGTAACAGTGTTAAATAGCTCTATAGTGTGACAGTAATCATTGCTATAGTGTGTGTTCAGTAACAGTGTTAAATAGCTCTATATTGTGACAGTAATCATTGCTATAGTGTGTGTGTTCAGTAACAGTGTTAAATAGCTCTATATTGTGACAGTAATCATTGCTATAGTGTGTGTGTTCAGTAACAGTGTTAAATAGCTCTATATTGTGACAGTAATCATTGCTATAGTGTGTGTTCAGTAACAGTGTTAAATAGCTCTATAGTGTGACAGTAATCATTGCTATAGTGTGTGTTCAGTAACTTGCAACACAGCAGCCAAGTATATGCAGAACACATATACACGCGTTTGACATAACACAAACAACAAGACAATTTACATACATAAAGACATGAAGAAAAGAGCAATATCCACCGCTTAGATTATCCTGTGGCTACTACAACTCCTGATTAAACCCTTTTCTATTTATTAAAGAGTTGGAGAGACAGGAATATTCCTGTTACTGAACACTGAGCAATTATTACTGTCACAATAACTTTGTACTTTTGCTACTGATGTTTGTGTGCAACATTTGAGCTGGTGTCAAGTCACCTTAATTCAAGTGATAGATTATATACAGGGGCATGCCATATGGTCTACCTGCACAGCCTTTGTGATTACTGGTAGATCACGATGTACCTTTTGGGCACCCCTGCAATACAGGATTCCTGTCCAGAATTGTTTTTTATTAAATATAGAGGGTTTAAGTGTAGGGTTTGTCATGTTGGTGTTCTCTATAACTTTTCGTCCTGGGCATGACGTTAAACTGTCCAGTGTAACTCCAAGTTACATGGGGTGGGTATGGTTTGAGAGTTTGTGATGCTCAGTTCTTTTTTTGCGTCTCGGTTCCTCAGGTGGAAGCTGCATAGTTGGGTTTTTGATGGGTTGGGTTTCAAGTGGCTGGTCGTTTGTTTAGATATTGAAAAGGAGGGGGGCGAGCGCGCTACCTTGTGGGAGGCCGTTCTTTTCCTGTGGGTCGGTGGCGGTCTTGGTCACAACTGGTGGCCAACAGTTGTAACCAACACCGCCACCGACCCACATAGAATACCATCGCACAGTGGTATCAGACCAACCACAATCAGCCAGCCCTCAAACCAAACCCTTCGACTTAGAAGAACGTGAAACTGCAATGGGAAAGTTGGAACCCGGAAAAGCAGCAGGGATTGATGGCATACTGGCAGAAATGATACAGCACCTGGGACCTATCGCAAGGACCTGGCTTGTGGGGATGCTGAACACATGCATAGCACAGAAAACCCTCCCTTCTGTTTGGAAAAAGGCTGGAGTAGTTGCAATCCCTAAACCTGGCAAAGACCCATTATCCCAGAAGAGCTACCGACCCATTTCCCTCCTCTGCATCACCTACAAGCTCTATGAGAGGCACTACAATTTCTGAACAGACTATATTTACATCAATATGTCTGGGTCCCCACCTACTCACTCAGGGTTGACGTGTCACACCTGCAGTGATGGGAGGGGCACCAAAATGTGGTATTTTGATTGTTTAATGGGGGCACTGCCTTAGTATAAAAGTGTATGTTTTGTGTACACATGACCTGATGAAGATCAAATGGATCGAAACGCTGTCAGTATTTCAACAAAGAACGTCTTTCTTATACCTGTGGTGTGCGGGCTCCATCCAATACCTACACCAGTTGTGATGCAACAGAGTTTGCTGTGACCGTTGTGAATTATGGGTGGTGTGGTTTTTGCCAAGACGGTGGATTGTGGCCCATGCCTTCCTGCTGTTATTTGACATGTTGGTGTTCTCTATATCTTTTCGTCCTGGGCATGACGTTAAACTGTTCCGTTCGAGAGGACCAGCGACCCTCGAATGTAAACGGCCACGAAAGGAAATTATGTGTGTGTGAGGTGTTCTCTATAGGTTGGGTTTCAGGTGGTTGTATTGTAGTAGCTTGACATTTCTTGGAGGGCACTTTCAAGGACAGACTCAATCTTCTGGAAGTCTGCTTGTTGGGTCGTAATGCAGAGGTTGTCGGCGTAGATGAAACGCTGGCATTAGGCATTGGGTAGTGGCTGGTCGTTTGTGTAGATATTGAAAAGGAGGGGGGCGAGCACGCTACCTTGTTGGAGGCCGTTCTTTTGGGCTTTCCATTTACTCCTCTGGTCATTTAACTGGACATAGAAGCGCCTGTTGTTGAGGAGGCTTTTCCTGACCATTGTGCGGTGTTGGACAGTGTCGTAGGCAGCAGAGAGATCTCTGAATGCTGCTCCAGTTATTTGTTTCCCCTCAAACCCATCCTCAATGTGTTGGGTGAGGTTGAGCTCTGTCCAGCACAGGAGCGGCTGGGACGGAAACCAGCTTGGTCTTTAGTCAGCTTGGTATCTATGAGTGGCAACAAGGCGTTGGAGTAGCAGCTTCTCATATAGCCTTGTAGGTGATGCAGAGGGAAATGGGTCGGTAGCTCTTTGTGGATAATGGGTCTTTGCCAGGTTTAGGGATTGCAACCACTTTGGCCTTTTCCCAGACAGAAGGGATGGTTTTCTGTGCTATGCATGTGTTCAGCATCCCCACAAGCCAGGTCTTTGCGTTGGGTCCCAGGTGCTGTAACATTTCTGCCAGTAGGTCATCAATCCCTGCTGCTTTTCCGGGTTTCAACTTTCCCATTGCAGTTTCAAGTTCTTCTAGGTCGAAGGGTTTGGTTTGAGGGCTGGCTGATTGTGGTTGGTCTGATACCACTGTGCGATGGTATTCTCCTGTGGGTCGGTGGCGGTCTTGGTCACAACTGGTGGCCAACAGTTGTAACCAACACCGCCACCGACCCACATAGAATACCATCGCACAGTGGTATCAGACCAACCACAATCAGCCAGCCCTCAAACCAAACCCTTCGACTTAGAAGAACGTGAAACTGCAATGGGAAAGTTGAAACCCGGAAAAGCAGCAGGGATTGATGGCATACTGGCAGAAATGATACAGCACCTGGGACCTATCGCAAGGACCTGGCTTGTGGGGATGCTGAACACATGCATAGCACAGAAAACCATCCCTTCTGTTTGGAAAAAGGCTGGAGTAGTTGCAATCCCTAAACCTGGCAAAGACCCATTATCCCCGAAGAGCTACCGACCCATTTCCCTCCTCTGCATCACCTACAAGCTCTATGAGAGGCACTACAATTTCTGAACAGACTATATTTACATCAATATGTCTGGGTCCCCACCTACTCACTCAGGGTTGACGTGTCACACCTGCAGTGATGGGAGGGGCACCAAAATGTGGTATTTTGATTGTTTAATGGGGGCACTCCCTTAGTATAAAAGTGTATGTTTTGTGTACACATGACCTGATGAAGATCAAATGGATCGAAACGCTGTCAGTATTTCAACAAAGAACGTCTTTCTTATACCTGTGGTGTGCGGGCTCCATCCAATACCTACACCAGTTGTGATGCAACAGAGTTTGCTGTGACCGTTGTGAATTATGGGTGGTGTGGTTTTTGCCAAGACGGTGGATTGTGGCCCATGCCTTCCTGCTGTTATTTGACATGTTGGTGTTCTCTATATCTTTTCGTCCTGGGCATGACGTTAAACTGTTCCGTTCGAGAGGACCAGCGACCCTCGAATGTAAACGGCCACGAAAGGAAATTATGTGTGTGTGAGGTGTTCTCTATAGGTTGGGTTTCAGGTGGTTGTATTGTAGTAGCTTGACATTTCTTGGAGGGCACTTTCAAGGACAGACTCAATCTTCTGGAAGTCTGCTTGTTGGGTCGTAATGCAGAGGTTGTCGGCGTAGATGAAACGCTGGCATTAGGCATTGGGTAGTGGCTGGTCGTTTGTGTAGATATTGAAAAGGAGGGGGGCGAGCACGCTACCTTGTTGGAGTCCGTTCTTTTGGGCTTTCCATTTACTCCTCTGGTCATTTAACTGGACATAGAAGCGCCTGTTGTTGAGGAGGCTTTTCCTGACCATTGTGCGGTGTTGGACAGTGTCGTAGGCAGCAGAGAGATCTCTGAATGCTGCTCCAGTTATTTGTTTCCCCTCAAACCCATCCTCAATGTGTTGGGTGAGGTTGAGCTCTGTCCAGCACAGGAGCGGCTGGGACGGAAACCAGCTTGGTCTTTAGTCAGCTTGGTATCTATGAGTGGCAACAAGGCGTTGGAGTAGCAGCTTCTCATATAGCCTTGTAGGTGATGCAGAGGGAAATGGGTCGGTAGCTCTTTGTGGATAATGGGTCTTTGCCAGGTTTAGGGATTGCAACCACTTTGGCCTTTTCCCAGACAGAAGGGATGGTTTTCTGTGCTATGCATGTGTTCAGCATCCCCACAAGCCAGGTCTTTGCGTTGGGTCCCAGGTGCTGTAACATTTCTGCCAGTAGGTCATCAATCCCTGCTGCTTTTCCGGGTTTCAACTTTCCCATTGCAGTTTCAAGTTCTTCTAGGTCGAAGGGTTTGGTTTGAGGGCTGGCTGATTGTGGTTGGTCTGATACCACTGTGCGATGGTATTCTCCTGTGGGTTGGTGGCGGTCTTGGTCACAACTGGTGGCCAACAGTTGTAACCAACACCGCCACCGACCCACATAGAATACCATCGCACAGTGGTATCAGACCAACCATAATCAGCCATCACTCAAACCAAACCCTTCGACCTAGAAGAACTTGAAACTGCAATGGGAAAGTTGAAACCCGGAAAAGCAGCAGGGATTGATGACCTACTGGCAGAAATTATACAGCACCTGGGACCTAACTCAAGGCCCTGGCTTGTGGGGATGCTGAACACATGCACAGCACAGAAAACCACCCCTTCTGTCTGGAAAAAGGCCAAAGTGGTTGCAATCCCTAAACCTGGCAAAGACCCATTATCCCCGAAGAGCTACCGACCCATTTCCCTCCTCTGCATCACGTCTTTCTTATACCTGTGGTGTGCGGGCTCCATCCAATACCTACACTAGTTGTGATGCAACAGAATTTGCTGTGACCGTTGTGAATTATGGGTGGTGTGGTCTTTGCCAAGACGGTGGATTGTGGCCCATGCCTTCCTGCTGTTATTTGTCATTTGTCATTATGGTGTTCTCTATATCTTTTCGTCCTGGGCATGACGTTAAACTGTTCCGTTTGAGAGGACCGGCGACCCTCGAATGTAAACAGCCACGAAAGGAAACTGTGTGTGTGAGGTGTTCTCTATCATTTCATTCCAGACTTCACTGTCTATCTCCTGTGTTTTCCATTCATCTTGAGCGTTACACAGTCGTCTGATGTGCGGGGGGAGGTGCCGGCTAGCGCATAAAGGCACGGACGGGACAGGTGTTTTCTTGACCCATCCCGTGATGATGCGACAGGTGTCATTTAGGGCTGTGTCGACCAATTTGGTGTGACGTGATCGGCTCCAGCTTGAGCAGGAATACTCTGCTGTAGAGAAAGACAGGGCCATGGCAGTTGCACGGATTGTTTGTGGGTCTGCGCCCCACTTGGGAGTTCACTAGTTTTCACAGGATGTTATTGTGGGTGTTGACCGTGGCTTTTGTGTTCTCCAGGTGTTTTTTTGAAGAAGAGTGTCCTGTCCAGTGTAACTCCAAGATACATGGGGTGGGTATGGTTGGAGAGTTTGTGACCATCCCAAGTGACGCTCAGTTCTTTTCTCGCGTCTCGGTTCCTCAGGTGGAAGCTGCATAGTTGGGTTTGTGTGTCTTTCTTTTTCTGTCTTTCTTTCTTAGGACGGAGATCAAGGTAGACGCCATAGGAAGGCTCAACACTAGCCGATGCCCCTAGAGATCCATCCCAAAGCTTCCCTCAGGGAGCACAGCAAGCCAGCTAGCCAGCAAGCCTGCCCAGTCAGCCAACGCAGCCAGTCAGCTCCGCCAGTCAGCCAGTGTAGAAAGTCAGGCTGCCAAGCCAGAGCATATCAGCCCTTGCAGTCAGCCATTGCAGCCATACCAGCCTTGCTCAGTCAGCTCAGCCAGGCCTCTCTTGAGGCCTGGCTCTCTGTCTGCCTGGCCCGGTCTGCCCTGCCCTGCCTTGCAGCAACAGAACCAGCCTTTCTGGAAAGCCAGCCAGCTCAGAATGCGAGCTGAGCAAGCCAGTGCAGCAGCAAGCCCAGACTAGGTTACCGCAGCCTTACTGTGCAGCCACAGCCACTCAGTCTAGACCAGCAGGAGCTGGCCAGGCTCCAACCCTTGCAGCGCAGCCTTAGGCCGGACAGTCCCCCTGCCTGCACTTTGTTGCCTTCCTGGCCTGTCTGCCTGCCTAGGCGCCTCGGTCTTCCTGTCTGTCTGCCTTGGCCTGCCAGTCTGAAACTGGTTTAGACTAACTGCGTGCTTGCCAGCTGCGCTGGCTTGCTGAGCTCGTATTCTGAGCTGGCTGGCTTGCCAGCAAGGCTGGTTCTGTTGCTGCAAGGCAGGGCGGGGCAGACCGGGCCAGGCAGACAGAGAGCCAGGCCTCGAGAGAGGCCTGGCTGAGCTGACTGAGCAAGGCTGGTATGGCTACAATGGTTGACTGCAAGGGCTGATGTGCGCTGGCTTGGCAGCCTGACTTTCTACACTGGCTGACTGGCGGAGCTGGCTGGCTGCGTTGGCTGACTGGGCGGGCTTGCTGGCTAGCTGGCTTGCTGGACTCCCTGAGGGAAGCTTTGGGATGGATCTCTAGGGGCATCGGCTTGTGTTGAGCCTTCCAACGGCGTCTACCTTGATCTTCGTCCTAAGAAAGAAAGACAGAAAAAGAAACACACACACAAACTCAACTATGCAGCTTCCACATGAGGAAGGCAGGCAGGCACAAGCTGCCTGCGTGCTTGCTTCGCCCTCCAGTTGCTGCTCCAGTTATTTGTTTTCCCTCAAACCCATCCTCAATGTGTTGGGTGAGGTTGAGCTCTGTCCAGCACAGGACGGGACGGAAACCAGCTTGGTCTTTAGTCAGCTTGGTGTCTATGAGTGGTATGAGGCGTTGGAGTAGCAGCCTCTCTTGTAGGTGATGCAGAGGAGGGAAATGGGTCGGTAGCTCTTTGAGGATGATGGGTCTTTGCCAGGTTTGGGGATTGCAACCACTTTGGCTTTTCTCCAGACAGAAGGGATGGTTTTCTGTGCCATGCATGTGTTCAGCATCCCCACGAGCCAGGTCTTTGCGTTAGGTTCCAGGTGCTGTATAATTTCTGCCAGTATGTCATCAATCCCTGCTGCTTTTCCGGGTTTCAACTTTCCCATTGCAGTTTTGAGTTCTTCTAGGTCGAAGGGTTTGGTTTGAGGGCTGGCTGATTGTGGTTGGTCTGATACCACTGTGCGATGGTATTCTCCTGTGGGTCGTGGCGGTGTTGGTTACGACTGTTGGCCACCAGTTGTGATGCAACAGAGTTCGCTGTGACCGTTGTGAATTATGGGTGGCTCCCTGAGGTCCTTGATCGCCATTGGGTCCAACAGTGGTCATTGAAGCGTGCACACACATGCACACATGCACCTACACACACAGGGGCACATGCGTATGCACACCTGGACCTTTAAATGAACAACAACACAAAAACTAAGGCACTGGTGTCGGACTTCTGGTTTACCGGAACGGGGTTCAACTCCCTGCAGTGCCCTGCTCAATGTGTTGTATTTCATTCAATTGGTCCATGGTCTCAGGTCATTGAGCGGCGCGCTATAGTGTGCGATTCTTCATCATTGTTGAGGATTTTTTAAAGGTGAAAATCAAGGAAAAGCAAAAGGCTATAGTCCATGGTCACGGACCGCATACTGGTCAAGGTCATTTATACTGGTGAAGATCATTTACTAGTCTTCTAAAGGTCATTTATACTGGTGAAGATCATTTACTAGTCTTCTAAAGGTCATTTATACTGGTCAAGGTCAATTACTAGTCTCATGAAGGTAATTTATACTGGTCACAGTCATATACTGGTCACGGTCATTTCTACTGGTGAAGGTCATTTATACTGGTCAAGGTCATTTGTACTTGTCAAGGTCATTTATACTGGTCAAGGTCATTTACTAGTCTTATTGAAGGTAATTTATACTGCTCAAGGTCATTGATATTGGTCAAGGTCATTAAGTGGCACGCTATAGTGCGCGATTCTTCATCATTGTTGAGGATTTGAAAAAAGGTTAAATTGCAGAAAAGCGAAAGGCTAAAGTCCATGGTCACGGAGGGCATACTATAGTATGTTGTTTTTCTTTTTTTTGGTGGTGTGCGGGCTCCATCCAATAACTACACCAGTTGTGATGCAATAGAGTTTGCTGTGACCGTTGTGAATTATGGGGGGTGTGGTCTTTGCCAAGACGGTGGATTGTGGCCCATGCCTTCCTGCTGTTATTTGTCATGTTGGTGTTCTCTATATCTTTTCGTCCTGGGCATGACGTTAAACTGTTCCGTTCGAGAGGACCGGCGACCCTCGAATGTAAACAGGTGTTGGGACAGGGTCAGGTGTTGTCTTGATGCATCCTATGATGATGCCACAGGTGTCATTTAGGGCTGTGTCGACCAATTTGGTGTGACGGGATAGGCTTGTAGGTGATGCAGAGGAGGGAAATGGGTCGGTAGCTCTTTGTGGATAATGGGTCTTTGCCAGGTTTAGGGATTGCAACCACTTTGGCCTTTTCCCAGACAGAAGGGATGGTTTTCTGTGCTATGCATGTGTTCAGCATCCCCACAAGCCAGGTCTTTGCGTTGGGTCCCAGGTGCTGTAACATTTCTGCCAGTAGGTCATCAATCCCTGCTGCTTTTCCGGGTTTCAACTTTCCCATTGCAGTTTCAAGTTCTTCTAGGTCGAAGGGTTTGGTTTGAGGGCTGGCTGATTGTGGTTGGTCTGATACCACTGTGCGATGGTATTCTCCTGTGGGTCGGTGGCGGTCTTGGTCACAACTGGTGGCCAACAGTTGTAACCAACACCGCCACCGACCCACATAGAATACCATCGCACAGTGGTATCAGACCAACCACAATCAGCCAGCCCTCAAACCAAACCCTTCGACTTAGAAGAACGTGAAACTGCAATGGGAAAGTTGAAACCCGGAAAAGCAGCAGGGATTGATGGCATACTTGCAGAAATGATACAGCACCTGGGACCTATCGCAAGGACCTGGCTTGTGGGGATGCTGAACACATGCATAGCACAGAAAACCATCCCTTCTGTTTGGAAAAAGGCTGGAGTAGTTGCAATCCCTAAACCTGGCAAAGACCCATTATCCCCGAAGAGCTACCGACCCATTTCCCTCCTCTGCATCACGTCTTTCTTATACCTGTGGTGTGCGGGCTCCATCCAATACCTACACCAGTTGTGATGCAACAGAGTTTGCTGTGACCGTTGTGAATTATGGGTGGTGTGGTCTTTGCCAAGACGGTGGATTGTGGCCCATGCCTTCCTGCTGTTATTTGTCATTATGGTGTTCTCTATATCTTTTCGTCCTGGGCATGACGTTAAACTGTTCCGTTCGAGAGGACCGGCGACCCTCGAATGTAAACGGCCACGAAAGGAAACTGTGTGTGTGAGGTGTTCTCTATCATTTCATTCCAGACTTCACTGTCTATCTCCTGTGTTTTCCATTCATCTTGAGCGTTACACAGTCGTCTGATGTGCGGGGGGAGGTGCCGGCTAGCGCATAAAGGCACGGACGGGACAGGTGTTGTCTTGACCCATCCCGTGATGATGCGACAGGTGTCATTTAGGGCTGTGTCGACCAATTTGGTGTGACGTGATCGGCTCCAGCTTGAGCAGGCATACTCTGCTGTAGAGAAAGACAGGGCCATGGCAGTTGCACGGATTGTTTGTGGGTCTGCGCCCCACTTGGGAGTTCACTAGTTTTCACAGGATGTTATTGTGGGTGTTGACCGTGGCTTTTGTGTTCTCCAGGTGTTTTTTTGAAGAAGAGTGTCCTGTCCAGTGTAACTCCAAGATACATGGGGTGGGTATGGTTGGAGAGTTTGTGACCATCCCAAGTGACGCTCAGTTCTTTTCTCGCGTCTCGGTTCCTCAGGTGGAAGCTGCATAGTTGGGTTTGTGTGTCTTTCTTTTTCTGTCTTTCTTTCTTAGGACGGAGATCAAGGTAGATGCCATAGGAAGGCTCAACACTAGCCGATGCCCCTAGAGATCCATCCCAAAGCTTCCCTCAGGGAGCACAGCAAGCCAGCTAGCCAGCAAGCCTGCCCAGTCAGCCAACGCAGCCAGTCAGCTCCGCCAGTCAGCCAGTGTAGAAAGTCAGGCTGCCAAGCCAGAGCATATCAGCCCTTGCAGTCAGCCATTGCAGCCATACCAGCCTTGCTCAGTCAGCTCAGCCAGGCCTCTCTTGAGGCCTGGCTCTCTGTCTGCCTGGCCCGGTCTGCCCTGCCCTGCCTTGCAGCAACAGAACCAGCCTTTCTGGAAAGCCAGCCAGCTTAGAATGCGAGCTGAGCAAGCCAGTGCAGCAGCAAGCCCAGACTAGGTTACCGCAGCCTTACTGTGCAGCCACAGCCACTCAGTCTAGACCAGCAGGAGCTGGCCAGGCTCCAACCCTTGCAGCGCAGCCTTAGGCCGGACAGTCCCCCTGCCTGCACTTTGTTGCCTTCCTGGCCTGTCTGCCTGCCTAGGCGCCTCGGTCTTCCTGTCTGTCTGCCTTGGCCTGCCAGTCTGAAACTGGTTTAGACTAACTGCGTGCTTGCCAGCTGCGCTGGCTTGCTGAGCTCGTATTCTGAGCTGGCTGGCTTGCCAGCAAGGCTGGTTCTGTTGCTGCAAGGCAGGGCGGGGCAGACCGGGCCAGGCAGACAGAGAGCCAGGCCTCGAGAGAGGCCTGGCTGAGCTGACTGAGCAAGGCTGGTATGGCTACAATGGTTGACTGCAAGGGCTGATGTGCGCTGGCTTGGCAGCCTGACTTTCTACACTGGCTGACTGGCGGAGCTGGCTGGCTGCGTTGGCTGACTGGGCGGGCTTGCTGGCTAGCTGGCTTGCTGGACTCCCTGAGGGAAGCTTTGGGATGGATCTCTAGGGGCATCGGCTTGTGTTGAGCCTTCCAACGGCGTCTACCTTGATCTTCGTCCTAAGAAAGAAAGACAGAAAAAGAAACACACACACAAACTCAACATGCAGCTTCCACATGAGGAAGGCAGGCAGGCACGCAGGCAGGCACAAGCTGCCTGCGTGCTTGCTTCGCCCTCCAGTTGCTGCTCCAGTTATTTGTTTTCCCTCAAACCCATCCTCAATGTGTTGGGTGAGGTTGAGCTCTGTCCAGCACAGGACGGGACGGAAACCAGCTTGGTCTTTAGTCAGCTTGGTGTCTATGAGTGGTATGAGGCGTTGGAGTAGCAGCCTCTCTTGTAGGTGATGCAGAGGAGGGAAATGGGTCGGTAGCTCTTTGAGGATGATGGGTCTTTGCCAGGTTTGGGGATTGCAACCACTTTGGCTTTTCTCCAGACAGAAGGGATGGTTTTCTGTGCCATGCATGTGTTCAGCATCCCCACGAGCCAGGTCTTTGCGTTAGGTTCCAGGTGCTGTATAATTTCTGCCAGTATGTCATCAATCCCTGCTGCTTTTCCGGGTTTCAACTTTCCCATTGCAGTTTTGAGTTCTTCTAGGTCGAAGGGTTTGGTTTGAGGGCTGGCTGATTGTGGTTGGTCTGATACCACTGTGCGATGGTATTCTCCTGTGGGTCGTGGCGGTGTTGGTTACGACTGTTGGCCACCAGTTGTGATGCAACAGAGTTCGCTGTGACCGTTGTGAATTATGGGTGGCTCCCTGAGGTCCTTGATCGCCATTGGGTCCAACAGTGGTCATTGAAGCGTGCACACACATGCACACATGCACCTACACACACAGGGGCACATGCGTATGCACACCTGGACCTTTAAATGAACAACAACACAAAAACTAAGGCACTGGTGTCGGACTTCTGGTTTACCGGAACGGGGTTCAACTCCCTGCAGTGCCCTGCTCAATGTGTTGTATTTCATTCATTGGTCCATGGTCTCAGGTCATTGAGCGGCGCGCTATAGTGTGCGATTCTTCATCATTGTTGAGGATTTTTTAAAGGTGAAAATCAAGGAAAAGCAAAAGGCTATAGTCCATGGTCACGGACCGCATACTGGTCAAGGTCATTTATACTGGTGAAGATCATTTACTAGTCTTCTAAAGGTCATTTATACTGGTGAAGATCATTTACTAGTCTTCTAAAGGTCATTTATACTGGTCAAGGTCATTTACTAGTCTCATGAAGGTAATTTATACTGGTCAGTCATATACTGGTCACGGTCATTTATACTGGTCAAGGTCATTTGTACTTGTCAAGGTCATTTATACTGGTCAAGGTCATTTACTAGTCTTATTGAAGGTCATTTATACTGCTCAAGGTTATTGATCAATATCAATGACCTTGATGACCCCAAGGTCATTAAGTGGCATGCTATAGTGCGCGATTCTTCATCATTGTTCACGATTTGAAAAAAGGTTAAATCGCGGAAAAGCGAAAGTCCATAGTCTCGGAGGGCATACAAAAATGTGTGGTGCTATACAGGCCGTTCTGGAAAATTTGGGACAGAGGTTCATCGTTGGCATCCAGGGAGTGTGTGTGCAAAATTTGGCATCGACCGGGTTAATGGTGCTGGAGATTAGCTGTTAACAAACTGACGGACACACACACACACACACACTCACTCAGAGTGCAAAACATACTCTATCCCCATGGCTTTGGCCTGGTGCCATACCGTTATTAATTATTGCCTACAATGTCAATTGTGAAATTACTTTACCGTTGCAATGCAAAATTTACATTTCAACGAATGGACCTCGTAAAACAAAACAAAAACCAAGGCACTGGTTGTGGTACTTCTGGTTTACCGGAATGGGGTTCAACTCCCTGCAGTGCTCTGCTCAATTTGTTGTATTTACATGGTTCATTTTTATTTTCTGCTCATTGTGTTGCCTTTTCATAGATGATAACCCCCAGGTTCTTTAATGTGTTTGCACTCCCTACAGTTAGGTTACCAAGTCTATTTATTTATTATTTCTGTTCACTAGAACTAGAACCAATTACCAAAGTAGGCTTTCTAATGACACAACTCGCCTTTGTTTTTATGTGTAGCAAAAACGTTCTTTTTATTTACGCCAAAGAGTAGAGGCTGGTCTGCATTCATGCGAGCGGGGAAGTTTAGAGTAACATAGCTCTAAATGAAACGCATTAGAGCTATGGACCAGAGCTAGTAGTCATAGCACTTCATGGTATATGCATAGTTTATATAGTTTCATTATAGATATATTAAACAGAGAGGACTGGAGTCAATTGGGTTATATTATGTTTAACACTAATTTGAAGCTGTCAAAATCTGACAGACTTCTGGCGGCCATGGCCACGCCCACCTTTTGGCAACGCCCACTTTCGGCCAAGCCCACAAAAAGGACCCCCCATGTCATTTGCCAGGCAGGCTCCACTCTCAGACAGATATTTGGCTCCGTCTTATGAGCTAATTTAGAACTTCCTGTCTGAGAGCTAGCTAATTTAAGACATCCGGTTGCCTTCAGAATAAAATAAGGTTATTTAATTCGTTAATTAAATAATTGTCAATGCCCCAAGGCACAGCACTTTTTTGAGCGTTGACCTCAGTAGAAGGTCTGCTGCCGTGAATTTTACACCTCTCCCACTTAGCGGAGAGTGGGGTGTGGTACAGGACATCTCCCCGAACGCGTGGGTATACTGCATCTACAAGTAGTACAAGATAAATTGAAACCATTGACACCTACTTCGATGGTTCAGTTGTCATCTATGCCGGGGAATTTAGCAGCTCTCATTCAAGCGTTTTTTCAAAATCCAGGTCACACATTTGATTGCAAAACAATCTGTGGTGTCACTCAACAACTAGTGAATAGCATCTTACTTGGCCTTAGGAATGCACAATGACCCATTAGATTTTATACACAAACTAGTAGTTTGGTTGAGTATGTGTGGTGTCCACACAGTTGTTCAAGCAAAACATACAGACATCTGTACATTCTGTGCCTGGACAGTTGAAAGCAATTAACAGAACAATAACGGAGGACAATTTGGAAGAAGATGATGATGATGTGGTTTTATGCAATGAAAGTCTAAATGACAATATGTGTGAAGCTATACCATTACCAATTCTAACATTTCTACAACAGACATCTGCTATCAAAAAATGTCACACACGGCTTGAAGAAGCAGCAGCGCAGGACTCAACATTTAGACGGAAACTTGAGAAATTCAATCTAGCCAACACATCAGTGTCATTAGTGTCTCAGAAATGTTCTAGGACAGAAGTATGCACCATATTAAATAGATTTGTAGAATACACACTTCGGTCTCCTTTCCTTGGAGATGACCTGCTTTGCCTGAAAAGTCTTAGTCTGTATAGTTGTACTCAATGTGGTGACAAGGCCTTACCATCTACAAAGAACATGTCACAATTCATAGTGCAGCCACTTGACGTGTCACAAAAAGGCATCTTAGACACTATTGCACAAATATTACCTGCTCAATCTGAACAATGTGAAACATGTCAGCAGGAAAAGAGCTTATCAACATATGAAGTAATTAACAGCCCACAGACCTTACTTCTCCTGTTAAGAGCTGGCACAAAAATTCCAAAAACGTTCAATTTATCCTGTCTGTACCACCAAAATGAGTATGCTTTGACCAGTATGTGTGTATTTTTCGACAGGCCACCATATGCGTCATTGTACATCCTTAAAGATCATAAATGGCATATCTGGACAAATTAATCGAATGACACAGCAGGCTATACCTTTGAGCTGATGCAAAGAACATCCGCTCGACAGCACACAAAGACAGTAGTCACAAGTAGTTTCTATGTCGTGTCATACGAGAAAATAAACAGTCGAGAAATAATCAAGTTTCGTCAGGACAAACAAATGCATAAATGCACAGACAGATGCAATCAACGCACACAAGTGACACCCATTCCAAAGCTAGAGGTAACTCCTTGACCTGACTTAGCTTGCGTAGAGAAAGTGATTTCATGTCAATGCCCCAAGGCACAGCACTTTTTTGAGCGTTGACCCCAGTAGAAGGTCTGCTGCTGTGAATTTTACACCTCTCTCGCTTAGCGGAGAGTGGGGTGTGGTAGAGGACATCTCCCCGAACACGTGGGTATGTCCAGATAGTTGCCTCGCGGAGGCCTCTTTGTCCAGTGTCCATTCTGGGTCCGGAAACGGTACTTTTTGTCAGCATTGACCCCAGTAGAAGGTCTGCTGCTGTGAATTTTACACCTCTCCCGCTTAGCGGAGAGTGTGGTGTGGTAGAGGACATCTCCCCGAACGCGTGGGTATGTCCAGATAGTTGCCTCGCGGAGGCCTCTTTGTCCAGTGTCCATTCTGGGTCCGGAAACGGTACTTTTTTCAGCGTTGACCACAGTAGAAGGTCTGCTGCTGTGAATTTTACACCTCTCCCGCTTAGCGGAGAGTGGGGTGTGGTACAGGACATCTCCCCGAACGCGTGGGTATGTCCAGATAGTTGCCTCGCGGAGCCGTCTTTTGTCCAGTGTCCATTCTGGGTCCTGAAACGGTACTTTTTGTCAGCCTTGACCCCAGTAGAAGGTCTGCTGCTGTGAATTTTACACCTCTCCCGCTTAGCGGAGAGTGTGGTGTGGTAGAGGACATCTCCCCGAACGTGTGGGTATGTCCAGATAGTTGCCTCGCGGAGGCCTCTTTGTCCAGTGTCCATTCTGGGTCCGGAAACGGTACTTTTTGTCAGCCTTGACCCCAGTAGAAGGTCTGCTGCTGTGAATTTTACACCTCTCCCGCTTAGCGGAGAGTGTGGTGTGGTAGAGGACATCTCCCCGAACGTGTGGGTATGTCCAGATAGTTGCCTCGCGGAGGCCTCTTTGTCCAGTGTCCATTCTGGGTCCGGAAACGGTACTTTTTGTCAGCATTGACCCCAGTAGAAGGTCTGCTGCTGTGAATTTTACACCTCTCCCGCTTAGCGGAGAGTGTGGTGTGGTAGAGGACATCTCCCCGAACGTGTGGGTATGTCCAGATAGTTGCCTCGCGGAGGCCTCTTTGTCCAGTGTCCATTCTGGGTCCGGAAACGGTACTTTTTGTCAGCATTGACCCCAGTAGAAGGTCTGCTGCTGTGAATTTTACACCTCTCCCGCTTAGCGGAGAGTGGGGTGTGGTACAGGACATCTCCCCGAACGCGTGGGTATGTCCAGATAGTTGCCTTGCGGAGCCGTCTTTTGTCCAGTGTCCACTTTATAAAGTCCATGCACTCCAGTGAATAGCATTTATCCATTTAGATAACTTTATTATTATTATTATAAGGATTTAATTACTTATTCTTACACAGAAACATAATGTGTGTCTTATAGCATCATATAGCATCATTTAAATGCTTAATTTGTAGTTTTAATGTGCAAATTAAACTTTTTTTCAATACTCTAGAGGGTACTCTTATTTTGAAGAGATCGTCCACCGGAAGTCTTAAATTAGCTCACTAGATTAGCTCACTAGACGCTGCTCAAATATTTCCGTTCGCGTCCCTTGTCGGAATTTAAAGACGGTGCACGAGTGGAAAAATGGTAGCTACTTGGCCGTATCGTGTGTAATAAATATAACTTTTAAAATTATTCTACATAATAACGGATAGTTTGATAATGTCTGAAGCGGCCTTAGAAGAAGCCTCAGTTTTAGCCTCCATTTACTGTGGAGAGGGGGAGTACCAGCTCTTACAACAGTCCGGTGAGGACTTATGCAGATTGTCATCAGTGTTCACACAAACACTCATGTAAACAAACACGTTTGCATGATTATTTGTGCTCTCTCTCTCTCTCTCTCTCTCTCTCTCTCTCTCTCTCTCACTCACTCACTCACTCACTCACTCACTCACTCACACACACACACACACACACACACACACACACACACACACACACACACACGCTCTCTTAAGTGCATAATGTTATTATTTTTCAACTCTATTTTTCTAGTTGTTCCCAGATCTCTCTGGTATGTGAAGTGTTACGCTCAAAGAAATGCTAAAACAACACATATATGAATATATATATGTGAATAATCTTGGCAGCTTCATTATGCTGCAACTGCATGCATGCATGAGCTGAGCTACATTTCACTATAATTTAAACAAATTAGGATGAAAACTGAAAAGCAAATACCCCAAAACAAATGTATTCATAAAATAACAATTTATACATTTCAGTCAATTTTATTTAAAGCACATTTAAAAACAGCCAACGGCCAAGTGCTGTTCAACAATGGAAAAAACTAAATATCTACACATTGCACAAATATAAACACATTATGCAAAAACATCACATATCACATCAAGGTAGGCAAGGGCAACAAATCGTTAGCCTCATAGGATAAATGCCTAAGTCATTTTTTGGCGAAATTGAGATTTCTGCATACAGGTGATCTCCTGGGGCTGCTGCATCGTTCTGGATCATCGCCTATGTCCTCAGCCAATCACAAAGCTCACAATCTTCAAAAATGATGATCTGCCTAAGTCACTTGTGTGATTTGAGCATTTTTACGTTGCCGCCTAACTCACTTTGTGTGACTTGGGCATTTTTACATTGCATACACAGCAAACAACAGTTACTCTAATAGACCCCCAGGTGTTTAGTATGGAGTTAACATTACTCTAACAGACCCCCAGGTGTTTAGTATGGAGTTAACATTACTCTAATAGACCCCCAGGTGTTTAGTATGGAGTTAACATTATTCTAATAGACCCCCAGGTGTTCTGTATGGAGTTAACATTACTCTAATAGACCCCAGGTGTTTAGTATGGAGTTAACATCACTCTAATAGACCCCCAGGTGTTTAGTATGTAGTTAACATTACTCTAACAGACCCCCAGGTGTTTAGTATGGAGTTAACATTACTCTAACAGACCCCCAGGTGTTTAGTATGGAGTTAACATCACTCTAATAGACCCCCAGGTGTTTAGTATGGAGTTAACATTACTCTAATAGACCCCCAGGTGTTTAGTATGGAGTTAACATTACTCTAATAGACCCCCAGGTGTTTAGTATGGAGTTAACATCACTCTAATAGACCCCCAGGTGTTTAGTATGGAGTTAACATCACTCTAATAGACCCCCAGGTGTTTAGTATGGAGTTAACATCACTCTAATAGACCCCCAGGTGTTCTGTATGGAGTTAACATTACTCTAACAGACCCCCAGGTGTTTAGTATGGAGTTAACATTACTCTAACAGACCCCCAGGTGTTTAGTATGGAGTTAACATTACTCTAATAGACCCCCAGGTGTTCTGTATGGAGTTAACATTACTCTAACAGACCCCCAGGTGTTTAGTATGGAGTTAACATCACTCTAATAGACCCCCAGGTGTTTAGTATGGAGTTAACATCACTCTAATAGACCCCCAGGTGTTCTGTATGGAGTTAACATTACTCTAACAGACCCCCAGGTGTTTAGTATGGAGTTAACATTACTCTAACAGACCCCCAGGTGTTTAGTATGGAGTTAACATCACTCTAATAGACCCCCAGGTGTTCTGTATGGAGTTAACATTACTCTAACAGACCCCAAGGTGTTTAGTATGGAGTTAACATTACTCTAATAGACCCCCAGGTGTTTAGTATGGAGTTAACATCACTCTAATAGACCCCCAGGTGTTCTGTATGGAGTTAACATTACTCTAACAGACCCCCAGGTGTTTAGTATGGAGTTAACATTACTCTAATAGACCCCCAGGTGTTTAGTATGGAGTTAACATCACTCTAATAGACCCCCAGGTGTTCTGTATGGAGTTAACATTACTCTAATAGACCCCCAGGTGTTCTGTATGGAGTTAACATTACTCTAACAGACCCCCAGGTGTTTAGTATGGAGTTAACATCACTCTAATATACCCCCAGGTGTTCTGTATGGAGTTAACATTACTCTAACAGACCCCCAGGTGTTTAGTATGGAGTTAACATCACTCTAATAGACCCCCAGGTGTTCTGTATGGAGTTAACATTACTCTAACAGACCCCCAGGTGTTTAGTATGGAGTTAACATTACTCTAATAGACCCCCAGGTGTTTAGTATGGAGTTAACATTACTCTAATAGACCCCCAGGTGTTTAGTATGGAGTTAACATCACTCTAATAGACCCCCAGGTGTTCTGTATGGAGTTAACATTACTCTAACAGACCCCCAGGTGTTTAGTATGGAGTTAACATTACTCTAATAGACCCCCAGGTGTTTAGTATGGAGTTAACATCACTCTAATAGACCCCCAGGTGTTCTGTATGGAGTTAACATTACTCTAACAGACCCCCAGGTGTTTAGTATGGAGTTAACATTACTCTAATAGACCCCCAGGTGTTTAGTATGGAGTTAACATCACTCTAATAGACCCCCAGGTGTTTAGTATGGAGTTAACATCACTCTAATAGACCCCCAGGTGTTTAGTATGGAGTTAACATCACTCTAATAGACCCCCAGGTGTTTAGTATGGAGTTAACATCACTCTAATAGACCCCCAGGTGTTTAGTATGGAGTTAACATCACTCTAATAGACCCCCAGGTGTTTAGTATGGAGTTAACATCACTCTAATAGACCCCCAGGTGTTTAGTATGGAGTTAACATCACTCTAATAGACCCCCAGGTGTTTAGTATGGAGTTAACATTACTCTAATAGACCCCCAGGTGTTTAGTATTGAGTTAACATTACTCTAATAGACCCCCAGGTGTTTAGTATGGTAACATCACTCTAATAGACCCCCAGGTGTTTAGTATGGAGTTAACATCACTCTAATAGACCCCCAGGTGTTTAGTATGGAGTTAACATCACTCTAATAGACCCCCAGGTGTTTAGTATGGAGTTAACATTACTCTAATAGACCCCCAGGTGTTTAGTATGGAGTTAACATCACTCTAATAGACCCCCAGGTGTTTAGTAGACATGTATTAAAAAATGCCTAAGTCACAGATTATTTTCTTGAAAATGGCCTAAGTCACTTTTTTTTGTTATGGAATGACTCTCATGTTTATCTTTTTGTAAAAAACATTTTGTTAACCCCTCAGGAAACCATTGTAAAAATCTGCATTAAAAACTCTTACATACTTGCGAGAAAATGTGTTTTTCCTTATTATCCGAAAATCATAAAAAATGACTTATGCATTTATCCTATGAGGCTAACGAAATACAATAAAATAACGGCATCAAATACAATAAAATAAAGGCTTCTGGTAAACATTAAACAGTGTCCAATGAGGATGCTTGCAGACCTAATAATTAAGGGTAGGAATTGTTTTACAGATTTGGAGTGGCGACCGAAAAGGTTTGGTCACCTTTTAACTTTAGCTTGGTGCATTGAACCTTGAGGAGCCGGAAACTGACCATAGATCCGAAGTCCCGTTAGTCCGAACATGCACTGCTCCCGTGCTTGCGGTTAGGTTTAGGTTTGCTCCCGTGCTTGCGGTTAGGTTTAGGTTAGGGTTAGAGATAGGGATAGTAATTTCGGAACAATGAACCTTCTGACTAATGACACGGCACCGAGGAGCCCCTGATCTGTTGACCTAAGTGACCTAGTTTTATCCGGGGGAGGAAGCAGCTCACATCATCTTCTCAGCAGGTAACCGGTGGATTGTGCAGTCCATGTAGGGAATGAGGCATTACCCCAGGTGAAGGAGTTTAAGTATCTCAGGGTCTTATTCACGAGTGAGGGCCGAGGGAGGACGGAGAAGGAGATCAGCTGGAGAATCGGAGCGGCAGGGGCGGTATTGCAGTCGCTGTACCGCACGAAAAGAGAGTTGAGCCAGAAAGCAAAACTCTCTGTCTACCGAGCAATCTTCGTTCCTACTCTCACATATGGTCATGACTCATGAAGTGTGGGTCATGACCGAAAGAATAAGGTCGCGAATACAATCGGCCGAAATGAGTTTTCTCCAACGGGTGGCTGACATCTCCCTTAGAGATAGGGTGAGAAGTTCAGACACGCGGGAGAGACTTGGAGTTGAGCCGCTGCTTCTTCGCCTGGAAAGGAGCCAGCTTAGGTGGTTCGGGCATCTGGTTAGAATGCCTCTCGAGCGTCTCCCTAGGGAGGTCCTCGATGCACATCCCACTGGGAGGAGACCCCGGGGCAGACCAAGCCGCAGATGGAGGGATTACATCGACTCACTGGCCTTGGAACGTCTCGGGATCCCCCAGGAGGAAATCACTAATGTTGCTCTGGAGAGAAAAGTCTGGAGCTCTCTGGTGGAGCTGTTGCCCCCGCGACCCGACTACGGATAAGCGGTAAAGATGGATGGAAGCAGCTCACAATTGTAGGGTGGTGCCCGCCCATGGTGGACACAATGAATACATTTATTTTTTGTTTCAGTAAAGGCAGTGGATCAGCATAGCTCAACGTCAACGCCCTTTAATTTGTTGATTAAAGGGGGATAATAATCATTGCTTAGTAATAGTGTAGTGTTTGTAGTATAAGGTCTCCCTGTCACTCTAGCAAAACAGAAATTATATATTATATTTTCAAGTCGGGATACCAGTCCAATGAGGAGAGAGCTCATACAAGATACAGTACAAACAAGTGAAATTGGAAGTGATGTCATGAAACAAACCAAAAACTAGCAGAATTGCCTGAAAGTCTAGGTGTGACTTGTGAGGCGCACGCCTGAATGGACGTTTAATAGGATTTATTGACTGTTGTGCTTTGTTTCTTCTAGCTGAGGACGGGCTGGTGATACAGATCAATACAACAGTTGGAGCAGCACAGAGAGAAGTGGAGTTGAGCCTGGTGTTCCGCATGCCCCCCCACTACCCTTCCTGCACTCCTGACATCTCAGTGTCTTCTCCACTCCTATCCAGGGGGCGCTGTCAACACGTCAGACAGAAACTTCTGGAACAAGCCGCCACCTTACCTGAGGAACCAATGATCCATCAACTGGTTGACTGGTTACAGGTAAAACGACTATCTATCATTAATGTTACAGTGACAATTTATTATACTCTCCTGGCACAAAACATTTTCAGATGCTACGCCAACTGAACGCATACTGGTTGTTGCATTTTGGTTCATTTTGCGCTGGTGTCTCCGTCGTGTCTCTATGTGCCCAAAAGAACAGATCTACAAGCTGTGCGTGCATGCGTGCGTGCAATGCGTGCGTGAGCCACTGTCAACTTTGCTCTGTCAGACAATTCCAATTTCCAATTTAGGCATTTAGCAGACGCTCTTAATCCAGAGCGATTTAACAAAATAAACCTTGGCAATACATCAAAACATAAAAACAGTCGAATATCTATCTAAGGAAACTATGTGTATACAGTATAGAGTGCTATGTCTACATAAAGTGCTATTTAAGTTACATAAATTGAGGCTGTGCATCCGCCTGTAGGAGGTCGGCCAGGGCAAGTACTACGGCAAGTGCTGTGAGCTAAGATGGAGTCTGAAGAGGTGCGTCTTCTGCAGCGAAAGATTGGGAGTGAATCTGCAGTTCTGATTGTAATGGGAAGTGCATTCCATAGTTTTGGAGCCAGAAGGGAGAAGAGTTTGGGACGTGTGGAGCGTTGTCGAGGCGTTTTTAGCGAAGGTACTTCCAGCTATTCTGAGCGCTCAAGAGGATTTGTAGCATGCGATCATACTTGCAAGATATGGTGGTACCATACCTTGGTTGTTTTGAATACCAGCATCAGAGTTTTGTACTCTGTGCGGGCAGCGACCAGGAGCCAATGGAGGGAGCCGATTCGGTCTGATCTTTGTTTTTTATTTTGATTGTGCCCTCATGCTCATTTGAGCACAGGTAGAGAGCCTACATGTGTTTGGGAATGTTGTTGAATGTTATGTTATTATTATTGCAGTTATTATTACTTGCGCAAGCAGAGCGCGCAAGTAATGTTTTCGCCTGGTCTCCTCCGTCGTGACAGCTGTTCCGCCATTCGATGTTTATGCAGAAAAACATCAAATCTGTGCCTGTTTTGCTGGGACCAAATGACCACAAATGACCATATCTCTTACGTCATCATTTAGAGCTAGTCATACGTATACTATATACATAATCAGTAAAAATAAAAATAGCAAATTGTGCCTGATCTGCTGGGACCAGAGTACGTGGTGTGTGTATATGTATGACTAGCTCTTAATGATGACGTAAGAAATATGGTCATTTGTGGTCATTTGGTCCCAGCAAACCAGGCACAGATTTGCTGTTTTCTTGCATAAACATCAAATGGTGGAACAGCTGTCACGGTTTTTGGCGCAAAGTAACCACAGTATACCGCTAATCAACTTACAACTACACACTTTATACAGTATAGAGTATAGAGTATATATGTATACGTATATATTATATGCCTATATACTATATATATACTATATATATTTCTTACGTCATCATTTAGAGCTAGTCATATGTATACTATATACATAATCAGTAAAAATAAAATAGCAAATTGTGCCTGATCTGCTGGGACCAGAGTACTGTACGTGGTGTGTATATGTATGAGTAGCTCTTAATGATGACGTAAGAAATATGGTCATTTGTGGTCATTTGGTCCCAGCAAACCAGGCACAGATTTGCTGTTTTCTTGCATAAACATCAAATGGCGGAACAGCTGTCACGGTTTTTTGGCGCAAAGTAACCACAGTATACCGCTAATCAATTTACAACTACACACTTTATACAGTATAGAGTATAGAGTATATATGTATACGTATATAGTATATGCCTATATACTATATACTATATATATTTCTTACGTCATCATTTAGAGCTAGTCATACGTATACTATATACATAATCAGTAAAAATAAAATAGCAAATTGTGCTTGATCTGCTGGGACCAGAGTACGTGGTGTGTATATGTATGACTAGCTCTTAATGATGACGTAAGAAATATGGTCATTTGTGGTCATTTGGTCCCAGCAAACCAGGCACAGATTTGCTGTTTTCTTGCATAAACATCAAATGGCGGGACAGCTGTCACGGTTTTTGGCGCAAAGTAACCACAGTATACCGCTAATCAACTTACAACTACACACTTTATACAGTATAGAGTATAGAGTATATATGTATACGTATATAGTATATGCCTATATACCATATATATACTATATATATTTCTTACGTCATCATTTAGAGCTAGTCATACGTATACTATATACATAATCAGTAAAAATAAAATAGCAAATTGTGCCTGATCTGCTGGGACCAGAGTACGTGGTGTGTATATGTATGACTAGCTCTTAATGATGACGTAAGAAATATGGTCATTTGTGGTCATTTGGTCCCAGCAAACCAGGCACAGATTTGCTGTTTTCTTGCATAAACATCAAATGGCGGAACAGCTGTCATGGTTTTTGGCGCAAAGTAACCACAGTATACCGCTAATCAACTTACAACTACACACTTTATACAGTATATATGTATACGTATATAGTATATGCCTATATACTATATATATACTATATATATGTATATATATATTTTTTAAGATATTTTTTTGCGGCTTACGCCTTTTATTGATTTTTGAAGGGACAGACAGTAGGCTGACAGGAAACGGGAGAGAGATGGGGGGATGACATGCAGTAAAGGCCGTGTCGGGTCCGGGAGTCGAACCCGCGGCACACTGCGACTGGATTACCAGTCCGGTGCCCAGACCGTTACGCTACGGCCTGGGCACTATATATATTTCTTACGTCATCATTTAGAGCTAGTCATACGTATACTATATACATAATCAGTAAAAATAAAATAGCAAATTGTGCCTGATCTGCTGGGACCAGAGTACGTGTTGTGTATATGTATGACTAGCTCTTAATGATGACGTAAGAAATATGGTCATTTGTGGTCATTTGGTCCCAGCAAACCAGGCACAGATTTGCTGTTTTCTTGCATAAACATCAAATGGCGGAACAGCTGGGGGATATCAACACATATCAATGATTTATTTGTCTCTGAAAAACTAAAAAGGGATCCAGAATATATCTACAACGATAAAACAGTATTTCTTATATAGATAGAAACTTGAACCATACTTAATAATACTAGGTGTTTATATGCATAAAGTAGGTAGGTAGCAAATAGTTACATCTAAACATTAATCATTTCAAACGTTCCTTCACAGAGATACTGAGATTTGACAGTTTACAGCGGTCGAAAGGACTTGCGCGCTCTGCTTGCGCACTAGTTGGCCATTTATGACCTACTAGTGTGCAACAAGCAAGTATGCACTCGACAGAGTGCAGTTCTAGTTATTATTAGGTTGACAACACTACAACTCAAGTCAAATATTTCCTTGGGAAAACAAACATTGAAAAACAGTCTTTCATCGCACCCTGGTGGCTCTACCAGTAAATGCACATGCACGCAAGTGTATATCTGTATAACATCAAATCTTTACCATCTCTTTCTGGTCACTTTACTGTACTATTCATCAATAAAGCATGAAAGCCTCTGAGGATAATACATCTTTTTGGGGGCTTTCTCTGCCTTTATTTGATATGTACAATAAGCTGACAGGAAATGGGGAGAGAGAGATGTGGAGTGAGCAAAGGTTGTCGGGATCGAGAGTCGAACCCGCAACACGCTGTCAAGCTGGATTAGCAGTCGAGGCCTAGAATAATAATTAAACAAGGTGGTCTGCGTGTAAACGGGCGGCGGTGGCTCAGGGGTAGAGTGGCCGGATGGTAATCGCAAGGTTGCCAGTTCGAACCCAGGCTCCCCCAGAGTTAGGGCCGATTCATACCGACTTTAGGACGGTACCCGCCCCCCCGAACCTCAAATGACATCACATTGTAGGCTCTACAGAGCCGAACCGACTTTTATTCGGCTCTAAAATAGGAGTATGAATGAGTCGAAGTGTCCTTGAGCAAGACAATGAACCCCTAATTGCTCCTGATGTGCTGGTTGGTGCCTTGCATGGTTTCCGCTGCCATCGGTGTATGAATGTGTGTGTGAATGGGTGAATGTAATGCACAATTTATGCGCCTTGGATAAAGGCGCTATATAAATGCACCATTTAAACTCTTTTACAGCAGTCTGGGGAGGTGACCGAGGGATGCGTAGAGGAGGAGGAGCGTGTAAAGGAGAGAGGAGGCGAGGAGTGGACAACAGTATTATCCCTGGACCACATGCGCTCTAGAGGACGCTACGTCAAACTGCTGGAACGCTGGAGTCAACAGCTGCAGCTGACTGGGAGGTTGCTGCTCGGACGACATATACTTATCATACTACAGGGAACCAGGTCTGACATCAAGGTACAGTGGTACTGTAGACCGGGTGGGCATTTATAGGGCCCTATTTTAGTCAGAGCCTTACACCCTTATCTTTAACTTTTTTTTACTATTTTGAAAAACATTCAAATAGCCGACCTACAAGCTCACAATGACAGCTAGTTGAACAATTTTAAAATGTTTTTTTAAATAGTAATTAAAGGCAAAGACGTTTAGGGGTAAGGGCCCGGGGTAAGGCACTGGCGAAAATAGGGCGCTTAGTGTGCCTTTGACCAGTAGTGCACAAACTGTGGTCAAAAACCGAAAATACTTCACGGGATATATGTATATTGGTTTGCAGAATCATGTACAGCAACTTTAGAATGGCAATGCAATTACATGACCCAATTAATGAAAAAATACTGCATTGAGTAATTTGTGTCATACTGATTGTTTACTGGTACATGGCATGCATTTGTTTTGTTCTACTCTTTAGAGCAGACTTTGGAGTGCCTTTCGAAACATTATACAACATTATTAGTTTGCTGGAAGAATCCATAGTTTTTGGTCAAAACATGTTTGTCCTGAATGCACTGGGAAAACAAACAAAAAACTATCATTGTGGCATTTTGAGTGTTTCCTTTTGTTTTAATTTGAATTATTAAAAACATGGCTGTTGTGAATGTTGATTATACTGCAGCAGTGATACTTTTAAATTAGTATTAATGGGAATTAATCCCAATTTCACTGCTATGTCTCTGTGTAGGAGTTTTGCCACCTCTTGAAGACAGTGAAGGTGGATGTAGATTCTTCAGGAAAGAAGTGTAAGGAGAGGATGATGAAGGTTCTCTGTGAAAGCCCCTCTTTCTCCCCCTATAGACATGGGTGTGTATTATTATATATATATTTTTTGTCTGCTGTGGCTGTGATACTAGATATTCTGAAACACTTTAATCAGAACTGAGAATCGCCACCTCCAAATGCCATATAATCCACATCAGAATCACGGTACAACAACACTGGAGTTTTTAATGTATCTCTTTCTGTCTCTCTGTCAGTCCATCAGGTTTCATAGTGAAAGACTACCAGTCATTGTCAGAGTTGGAAGCAGTCTTCCAGGAACTCAACATGCCTGATGTCCAGCAACAGATCCTGTCTTCACTAACTGACAACAACATTGACATGACTGTTGTTTAATGTTAAATTTAACAACACTCGGCGTGACATGTGAACTTGTAGATCTGCTATTGTCGGTGAAGAGATTTGGTGGAGGGACAAACGAGCAGACCTGGTACAGATCCAAGAGTCAAGTTTACTACGTATGCAGGGTTTTAGTAACCTGACTTCGCCAGATTGCGGCAGTATTGAGTTCACCAGTTCCCTCCTCCTGCCTGCATCTGGGATCTCTCAAGCAGAAACGATGGAAGCAGCGGGACAAATATTTGATATCTCTATAATAATTTCGAGTTGTAGTCTTGTTAGGTTGTGTTTACATTTTCGCTGTGGCAGCGCTTCAATAGCGCTTCAATATGTCATAAGTCTCGCTTTGATCCTGCCTCTAGCGGCCTCATACAGCCGCATATCGCTCCGGCCAGAATTGGACCGGTGTACATCATCTCTGCCTGAGAGTTCCCAGACTATCCCTGCTGGCATAATGCAAATGTTGTCCAGCAGGGGTAGTGGTTTTACCAGGCTAGGGGTTTAGTGCTTAAGTGCCTGAAAATACACACTTTAACAAAGATAATGTGTAAACAAATGGAAAAACATGACGCTATCTATGAAATTGTTTAATCTCTCAACTCCTTTGGCCCAAAAAACCCCTTGGCCCCTGGTGTAACAAGGTTCGATCATGTGACGAAGAAGACTCAAAACGTTGTTACGTTAATGAAGTAAATTCAGTGAGTTGTGCCCCCTTTTTCTATTAGACGTTGTAGCCTACTACTTTGTAGTTTGGCTTGGCGCCAAGGAAAGGAATGTGCATAGGGCAGGCTAATGTGTATCACATGCACAATGTTGTTTCTATGATTTGGTCCTGGACCTTGAGTTGATGTTATACATGATGTGTCTGACTCTGTTATGATTGTTTTTGTTTTTATGCACTATAAGACATATTGTTTGTTATTGTTTTTATTTGTTTTAATTCTTTCAATTATTATCCCCTTCTTATTGATCACCTGACACCGGGGGCGTGAGTTTCCCTAATTGACTGATTGTTTGCTCCAGTGTAGGGATTAGGGAACATACCAACATTGGTTTTGTGTATGGTGTCGAATTGAGTACTCTAATTATGTAAAAATGTTTATATTACTATGTGGATATTTTCGTTGGGAAAAATGTGAGACTTTAAATGTGTATTATGAATTATGATGTCTCTGGACATTGATAATTGTGAAATCAATTCAGGTTTGGTATGGTCCAGTTGGAGGGGCTTAGCCTATAAAAGTAGAGAGACTGCCACTGCCATGCAGTAAATGAAACACTGTTGAGGTGGAGAGACTCAACGTCAAATCCAGTTAGTCTTGTAAATACTTTTATTTAATTTTGATCACTGCAGTGACTGCACTCTGTAACAAGGTGAATAAAAAAGTTAAACCGTACGTCATCTCTGCAGCAAGGACTGGCAATTTTCAGTAATATTCAATTTTTTTGCCTATTCAACCAGTGCCTTTTGGCAAGCACTATCCACACTCGGTCAGAATGTGACAGAGTTCTCTCCTGGGTGGATCTATTTGGTGTATTGTGCAGGAGGACATGTTTGCATGCACCCATGCCTGCAATGCTGCCTCAGTAATATTCACAAACAAAATAATACCTAACTTTGTTTGTTTAGGAATGTCAAATGCTCCTCAGAACAGGAAGAAAATTTGCATTGATCTATTGTTTAGTTCATGTAATGTGATTATCAGCTGATGTTGTACAAAAAAAGCTATAGGCCTACTACCTGTTGTCAGTGTGAAGGCTAATACAAAACATACATTCATTATAGTCGAAAATTGACATTGACATTTTATTGCTTTCTCAATAGACAAAAGGGGGAGGGACTGTGGTTTTTCTGGTCTGACCGTCCGATACTTTGCAATGCATGCCTAGGCCGAATAGGCAGCAAGGGCATTAGGGGAATTTAGGGCTATGGAGTATGGACTGGACGGTCTGGACCAGAGCTATACGCCCCTGAATTTGTCTGTAATTCCCATGATTAAAACTTGTGACCTGTCAGGCAGCAGGCTATACGAGTATTACCACACTGCCTTGTTTTCTGCCACTACACGTGGACGGTGGAATGTGCCTGACTGACTGTGCACACCACCAAGGGAACTTCGACCCCTTAACACTCTTATCAGCTCGGTCTGACCTCTGGCTGGATGCATGTGAAAGTTTTCCTAATCCTCGAGTCTTGCATCGTTAATAAGGACCAGTCCTTTGCCCTTCCTGTAACAGAGTAGTCCCGGACAGTGATTCGGACCTCTATAAATCCAGAATTTTCTGCGCCACTGAAGTTGACGGTTCTTCTTTGGAACTTTAATCAGAACCGACCACCACCATGCTGAGTAAAGACCTTGCTGACATCGAGGTAAAATTGTGTGTATTTTCTAATAACAATGATAGGCCTAAATGTCTATATAGTTCAATAAAGTGTGCACATCAAACACTTTGTTGCGCATTTAAATGTGCCATGCGTTTTTTATTGATTGATTGAAATATTTATTAACAGTTTGTAGAATTACAGTAGGCCTACATTTCAAGCACAAACTCAATACAAAGACTGTTAACTGAGTGGACGACCCAATTAAGCATTACACTTGTTTACAACAGGGTCCACATTGTTCAATTCATCAAATCATTTAGAGACATACAAATAGACACTGTTAAAGAACAGAACAGGAATTCATCATAAACTATGCGTATGCTCAGTGCCGTCATTGGGTTTAGGTCCGTGTTAAATTGAACATGGTGGAAAAAAGTTAACTGATTTTTGCGACAGGTCTATTTTTTTCCACATAGTGATAATTAATCAAACAGACCCAACATATAAAGATGATAAATATACAGTGTATGTTGATGTAGACTGCATGAGTAAACCTAATTTGACGAAGTAGAGAATCCAAGTTTCTACCAACGCCCAGCATCGCTTTAATCTGCCTACTCTGACATGTTCATGTCATGTTGCTTAAGTTGATGGAGATGTTAAAGGGATATTTCACTTCCAAACAGGCCTGCAGGTGGTCCATGGAAAATAATGTTTTAAAATGCAAATGCATTTCATTATTTTGTTAATTGTAAGTATTTGAATGAATAGGCGTGGTGTGGAAGAAAAAGCTTCAGGACTTGATTTAATTAATTGCATGATACTATGTGCAAGAAATTATAGCAAGCCCAGCCCAAGCATTATCAGAAATATGCTAGTGGTCCAGAG
This sequence comes from Protomyctophum parallelum, assembly GCF_964188405.1. NCBI lineage: Eukaryota > Metazoa > Chordata > Actinopteri > Myctophiformes > Myctophidae > Protomyctophum > Protomyctophum parallelum. The sequence goes on along the minus strand of NC_139709.1, from coordinate 23,816,376 downwards.
CTTTTTCTTTTTAAGTTATATTTTCTATGGAATTTCTTGACCTCCGAGTCCGACTTCCCACTACTGACAATATTGATGAGCCACCAGATAATTTAGTGCACTGTTCCATGGAATACAAAATAAAACCATGTGCAATACCTGTACCCCTGCTCTTTCTACACTAGTTCCACTTCTCTATTCTACCAGTTAATTACTATTCATGATGTGTTGCAGGGTCAACATTTTGTCCCAGTCTACACACAGCTAGAATTAGTTTAGGTACACAGGCTTTTATTTTTGTTCACATTTGGCTCAAAAATGTAAGCTAGAACCAGCAATCTGGCTCCATTGGAGTGGAATTATTAGCCACTTCTCTAGGGTAGTGTTTCCCAAACACTGGGTTGGGACCCATTTGTGGGTCGCGGGCCCATTTTTATGGGTCCTACATTTTGTTTTGAATTATTTCAAAACATTTCCAAAAAAGCATTCATTTTTTATCAATTAAAAACAAAATTCAATGATTTTTCAGTAATTTCATGAAGAAAAAATATAATTAATTATCTACAAGCTCACAACGTGGCATGAAGCGTAGCGTTGTGAGCTTGTAGATCTGCACACCGGGCAAATGTCTAATTTCTGTTTTGAGTCACGGGCTGTGGTGGCCGAACGGTTTGCGGAGCGGTCTTGATATTGGAAGGTCGCTATAGTTCGTATCCCCAGACTGGCACGTTAAAATTACCACCGCTGAAGTGCCCTTGAGCAAGGCATTGAACCCCTACCATGAAATGTTCTATGAGCAGGGCCTGGCTGTGAACAAGTTCTTCAGCTTAGTCCAGTTAACCTGGGTAAATATAGTAACTTTGCTTTGCTTTTTGGCTAAAAAAATGTTGGGAACCACTGCTCTAAAGGCAGGTTTTGCCGCCTGTGCACCCAGCCTGACGCGGGTGTCGCAGGTTCGAGTCCCGATCCCGACGACCTTTGCTCCATGTCACCCCCTATCTCTCTCCCCATTACCTGTCAAACTACTTTGTAGTGTGTACCTATCAATAAAGGCATAACAAAGCCACCAAATATATCTTAATAAAAATAAATAAAATAAAACCAAGTACCAGGTGTCAATAAATGGTGAACCTTCTTAACAGAAAATGTAGTCTGAAATAATTATTTTCACCTTTATTTTATATTTTTATGGAGGGATAAACAGTAGGCTGACAGGAAATGGGGGAGAGAGATGAGGGAGTGAAATGTAGTAAAGGCTGATCGGGAGTCGAACCTGTGGCACACTGCCAGACTCGGGCTGCTGGCCAAGGTGCCTGGACCGCTGAGCCACGGCCCAGGCCCAAATAATCATTATTGAAGGTTTCACGTACTGTATGGCACAGTATTGAAGACTGCAACAGGTGAAAACTAAGGTGGCCCTGTGATAATATTTGGCAGAGCAATTCATTTTGTAAATAATTTACATGATCTGACTGACCCGTGATGTAAGTACCACATATAGGCAGAAATGTCTGCTAAAATAGACAATCTACCCTGAGGAATGATTATTGTATTTGTTGAGAGTGAATGACAGTTACATTGTACAAATTGTACGTTTTTAAATGTTCTGATGAATTGAAAATGGAGGACCCTGATGTAAACAAGTCTTGGTGCTTTTTCTGGTTTTATCCTCGTAACAGTTTTTGTATTGACCTGTACTTTAATTGAAATGTACCCATTCTACATACTGTGAATAACATTTTCAATCAATCAATCAATCAAAGCCAAACTTACTTCATACTCCTGGTCTATGGTTTTTTAAGGCAAGCAACACTTTTTAGTTTATTGTACTATCCCCTCCCTGTGGAGGGGAGGGTGAGATCTTTGTTAATCCCATGGCGGAAATTCAGTTTCATCTTCACCCAGCATGATGGCTGCTCTGATGATCGTTCCGATGGGGAGACCTGTTGGGGGTTGGTTGTAGACATGCAATGTAAATGATTCATAATGTTGGTAGTTTCCAGTACATCATACATGCGTTTGAAAGGCATATGAAATTGCATTTGTTTTCTTGCGCAAGCAGAGAGCGCAAGTACTGCGACTGGTTGGGTATGTATGTCAGTGTTGTCCACGGTCCACTGTATGTCAGTGTTGTCCACCGGCCAATAAGGGACCACCATTCTTGATGGCTAACTAAGGTACGTTTGGTGATCGGCTGGGTATGTACCGTACCTGTATGCATGTTTGTATGTCGGGGTAAGGATGGTTATCCCTTATTGGCTGTTGATGGTGACGTAACCACGTACGGTACGTTTTAAGGTTGGTATAAGGTCAATAACGGGTCTAAAGGATTGAGAACAGCAGTTGTAATAGACATTAGTTAGAAGCAGTACTTGCGCGCTAGGCCATGTATGTCCTACTTGTGTTCAATGCACACGTTAATTGGCACGTTGACAGAGTGCATTTCTAGTTTATCCTTTGATGCCCAGGTGTGGGAAAATATTAATATATAATATTGAAATTTAGAAAAATACAAGATGCTTGTGGACTGTATTTGATAAATGCCAAAGTTTACTTTTTTTCTTCAATTATTGTGGTGTTTTCATAACACCATAGTTTTGGCCCGGACCGCAGGCGTAGCTGTCCGGCCTGACAGAGTGTCGCGGGTTCGAATCCCGATCCCGATGACCTTTGCTGCGTGTCACTCCCCATCTCTCCCCATTTTCTACCGAGGTCCTATAAATAAAGGCTTCATGCCTTTATTTTCTTTTTTAAAAGGATTTTGTTTTGGGGCTTTCATAGCCCCAAAACAAAATCTTTAAAAAAAAGGATGAAAAAGAAACATCATAGTTATATATGTCAAAAACAAGTGCAAAACGGGTTACCTTGCATTTTCTTTATTGGTATAGTGGTATACTGCATTTTGTCTTCCTCAAAAAGACAGTTTCCAAAGCAATGAATAACAGCCAGTAGTTTTTCATCCAGGACCTTTTTCTGACAGCCCACGTCTTGGTTTGCTTGTTATCAACCTTGTTAATAAGTCAAGTGTAATGTATTTTGAGGGAGGCCAGGGTGATGGACAATGTCCTGTACTGTCTGTCCGTGTTTGCAGATCAAATGACCAAAACATGTTATCTATATGACATAGGTTGGTTTAGCTGTTTACGCACTATTACGCACTCCATGGTTCACTTCAGTTCGGTTTTATTTTCAGAGGCTCCCAGTCGCTGCCCGCACAGAGTACAAAACTCTGATGCTGGCCTTCAAAGCAACCAAAGGTATGGCACGACCATATCTTGCAAGGTTGATCGGACCCTACCGTTGTGCTCAGATCAGCCATGACGCAGGGAAGCTGGAAGTAACTTCACTAAAAACGTCGGGACAATGCTCCACACGTCCCAAACTCTTCTCCCTTTTGGCTCCAAAACTATAAAATGCACTTCCCATTGAAATTAGAACTGCAGACTCACTCCCAATCTTCCGCCATCGTCTGAAAACCCACCTCTTCAGACTCTTCATCTTAGCCCGTAGCATTGGCCGTAGCACTTTCCCTAGCCTCGGCGACCTTACAGCCAGGCATATGCAAAGGCTAAATGTATGGATGTAAGCACAAGTGAGAAGACTTGCTGGGCATTTCTGCCTGACACACCTGGTGATCTCTTGCGGGAACTTCAACTGACGGTCTAGGTCAGCCCTCATGTTCCACCTGCTAAATGCCTAAATTGTATAACTTGCATTTCTGTTGCCTATAGCCTACACAGGATGTCTTGCTTTATATTATATCAACTTTTTGGCATATGATGAAATTAGGAATTTTGACAAACTCTGTATACACAGTAGTTGGATGAAAACATAGGACTTTAAATTACATTTGTTATAGTCAGTGCAAAATGCAATTAACTTGTCTTCTAAACCTTCTAATTTGGATTGAGTTGAAATTGAACTGAGCCCAACCTTGATCATCAAATACCATTACATTAGCTCCTACTATAATTAATATAAAACATCTTACAGTAAGTAGCATTTCTTGGAAGTGTTAGACAATTTTAATGAATAAAGTGGAAGATGTTACTCAATTCTCTAGTAATACTTTGTAAATAAATCATAAACCCCTGGCTCAGTCAGGGGTCAGTCAGCTAAATCATTATCTTATCATCTCCACTCTAACCAAAGACATGACCACTTTTCCTAGAATGTTATGTCACCTTTTGCCAGCAGAACTGCATGTGTGCCTGTGTATACTGTATTTGTGTGAAAGTGTAATCAAGAGAGATAAGGCAAGAGATAGGCAAGTTACTCAATCACTAGCAATATGTATTTCTTTGTAAATTCACGAGTTTAATGTTTTGAGGATGTCTTTTAAAACTCGACATTACTCTGACATTATTGCAGACACACGTTTGAGCTGGCTAGAGTGACCACAGTCACTGATTAGCTCCACAGGAGCAACTGAGGTTTGCCTTGCTCAAGTTCAGTGTTGAGAAATCAAAGCTCATTCACATAACTCTGGAATGTTCTCTGGAAGGTGACTTGAACCAGCAGTCTTTTATAAAAAACTAACTGAAATTTCACTTTCTTAAATATATCTCAAATATTCAAACACAGACTGTCTGTAATAGAGGTAGTAGAGGTACATCAGTGTGACAAAACATATTCTATCAGCCGTCTTAAAGACAGTTATAAATCAGAAGGAACAGCTATAGGGTTGGTTTTAAATGAACGTAATGTGAATAATACTCTCTGTGTAAATTAAACTGAAATGTGTGAGGGTCAAACTTTATACTAGATTTTACTGTGTGCTCTGATGTGATTTTGATGGGTTCTCATGTGTTGTCACTTGTCACAGAGCATTCTGGCTCTGAATCCCCGTGTGAAGACTCATGCCCAGGCCTTCTCCACGACAACCAAGCAGAGAGAAAAGAAACACTGGAAGAGGAATATTGAGAAGTGCTCTGATGTGAGACCACACACACACACACACACACACACACACGTGACACACATACTAAATTCCTTAGTGTATTTACCTATTTGTAACTCTGAGAGAATCTAATGCTCGTAACGCTCTAAATATTTACAGGGGTACAATCTTTTCACTGGTCCATCTTTCTCTCAATCCACTTCTTTAAATCTCATTTACCTCTCTGTTTTCCTGTTATCTTCTCCTGGATGTTCTCCTTTAGGCCTGTGTGAAGTTGGAGAACAACTTTGATGACATCAAACATACAACACTGAGTGAACGGGGAGCGCTGCGCGAGGCGATGAGGTGAGAGAGAATACACGATGCATTATGGGTATTTTATGACCCATTCCTGCATGTGTACCACGCTGAAGCTTTAGCCAGTGCATTCCCACTATTTAATGGCATAGGTTTTCTCAATAAGGTGAGACAAGTTCATCCAAATTTATTTTTAATACAGTACACACAGACGCATGTGCGCACACACATTGTGCAGTTGGAACTTCAGGTGTGTTTGTGGTCAATAGGTTGAGGCATTTCCAGCTAAGACTCTCCCTGAAATTAAACAAAGCATTTTTAACATCTGTTCACTGTCAGGTTTATATCTTTCTTCCCTTTTGTGCTAATGCTGCTAAAAGGTGTGCTTGTCCTTGTGCATTTCTTGGTTTCTCCTTTCTGCTACCACATCACCTCGATGGGTTCCACACCTTGTACCTCAACATCCCCACAGAGGTATACCTGTAGAATAGATAATGTACAGAGCAGTCTGTCATTGGTTGAGCCAATAACGTTGCTTTAATCTTGGTCCTTGAATGTTTTGTAGTGATATTGTAGTAGTGACACAAACCCCACACACTACACAGTATCCCTTCTGCAAACAAGGATGTGGACAGAACTGAGGTAACGACCTTCACTTTACCCTGAGCAGAATCTATATCTTTGCCCGTTTGATACACAGACAGACAGTCAAAGACAGACATGCCCCACACACGACACACACACACGTGTATATTTTATGAATCGCGTTGAGTTTTGTTGTTGACTCAACTAGACTTTTTGATTCTTTTCAGCTATTTTTTGTCATGATGCAATTCTCATTTGTGTTAAATGAGAATATGTAATATATAATGTATGTGTCCAGGTGTCTAAAATGTGCAGATGCCCCCTGTCAGAAGAGCTGTCCCACCAACCTGGACGTCAAGTCCTTTATCTCAAGCATCTCCAATAAGGTACTATGAGCTGTATGAAGCTTTGCAGACATGCGCGCAGAGCGATACATTATATCACACATGACATGATAGTAAAAGTGCGATGCAGGGATTATGTGTACTGTATATACTACTGTGTAGTCTGTAGTGTAATGTGTGTGTGTGTGTGTGTGTGTGTGTGTGTGTGTGTGTGTGTGTGTGTGTGTGTGTGTGTGTGTGTGTGTGTGTGTGTGTGTGTGTGTGTGCGTACGTACGTACGTACGTACGTACGTATCAGAACTACTATGGTGCAGCGAAGGCCATCTTCTCTGACAACCCCCTGGGTCTAACATGTGGAATGGTCTGTCCGACTTCGGAGCTGTGTGTGGGAGGCTGCAACCTCTTCGCCTCAGAGGAAGGACCCATCAATATAGGGGGGCTACAGCAGTTTGCCACAGAGGTACAATTGTCTATCTGCCTGTAGTTAAATTGAAAATATGTTGTTCCAGGGACCCCCCCAGAAGCAAAGATTTGAGTTAAAAACATTCGCTCTGAAAGAATATATATTCAGATGTGAAGATGTGCGCCTCATTTTCATGATTTTTCAAAAATAGCAGATCTACAAGCTCGTAGTGCGGCACTCGTAGATCTGCTATTTTTCAATAGCTAAAGTATAACATAATGCTTAAAACACCAAAAGGGGTTCCCGTCCAGAATGGGTTTAATCCAGAGAGATTTACAGTAAGCAAGAACAACACATGGTAATACATCAAATACATAAACAATAGTCATCAAGAATCATAAGTAAGCTAAGAACCTAACATCCGTCCAACAGCAGAATGTCTGTCCAATGAAACTATGAGTATACACTACTAGAATTTCGCAGCCGCTCATCCCAGAGTTACGTTGCCGCGCACTATGGGAAGAAGGAAATTGCGGGAGTTGACTCCACATGTAGTAACGGATGGGTTATTAGTTATTATTATGTGTCCTTATTAGTGTAGTGTAGTGTAGTCAACACGTTATGGCTCATACACACTGCCCGGTATTTGCCTCCGATTATGCTGTCGGGGAGCATTTTTGGCGCTGGCCGACAAAACCCCTGATCTGACGTTAAGCTGTGCCCAAAAGTTATAGATCACAAAGACTTTGCAGGTAGAGCACATGACATGGCCCTAAAAATATATATAATTTTAATATAAAAAACTATTTTTGCATCTGCCGCTTGAGATGACCTGAGATGACTTGATTGATTGACGTTAAAAAGGGCCTGTCAGCTCAAACACACAATGCAATAGTTGTTGTTGCGTACAATCATCAGTAGCAAAGTCAAATACCAAAAATAAAAACCCTACCATTTCCATTTTCCCCCCTCTATTTCCCATTCCATGTGCGTTTGTCTTATAGTTTCTCTGGCCTCTGTACTACTGCCACCTACCGTCCATTCATTGTATTACACAGTGGGTGAAAAAAACACACCCCTTAAGACTAAACCCGACCAATCAGAGGTGTGGCTTCCAGAGGTACCTTTTTTTTTTTTTTTTTAAGATATTTTTTTGCGGCTTACGCCTTTATTGATTTTTTAAGGGATAGAAAGTAGGCTGACAGGAAACGGGAGAGAGATGGGGGGATGACATGCGGTAAAGGCCGTGTCGGGTCCGGGAGTCGAACCCGCGGCACACCGCGACTGGATCACCAGTCCGGTGCCCAGACCGTTACGCTACGGCCTGGGCTCCAGAGGTACCTTTGACATGACATTTTGTGTGTGTGTGTGTGTGTGTGTGTTTGTGTGTGTTTGTGTGTGTGTGTGTGTGTGTGTGTGTGTGTGTGTGTGTGTGTGTGTGTGTGTGTGTGTGTGTGTGTGTGTGTGTGTGTGTGTGTGTGTGTGTGTGTGTGTGTGTGTGTGTTTCGATGTGCAGGGCGTTGCTGAAAATGAGCACCTGTGCTCAGCTACTTCCCTGGGTAAATAAAAAAAAAGAAAAGAAAAAAAAAGAAAGGTACCTTTCAAAACCTATAGAAGTCAGCCTGGTACAGACGAAGGGGACACCACTGTATGTAGCCTCAATTACATTTTGTAACTATTTTCTGCAATGGGATGATAGTTTTATTTGGTGGGTATATGAGCTGGTTGTTTTGAAAGTAGCTCTGAAGTAAAAAAATCACACCAGTGTGAACCAAGTGGTGCAGCTCCCATCTATTGGTTCTCTGTATCGTTCCAATTTGTATCATTCCAATTTCTTCTCTGTATCGTTTCAATTTCTTCTCTGTATCGTTTGCGTCCAGCAGGTGGCAGCCATGTCACATACTTCTCTCGTTCCATGCTCACACAGGGGTACACACACACACACACACACACACACACACACACACACACACACACACAAACAGGCACACGGACATTGTAAGCTGGATGTAGAAGTGGTTGCACCACTTAAAAAAAGTGTGGGCAGCCCTGGTATAGATGAATATATATATATATTTTTTTTTTCTTTTCATTCCGTGGGTAAAACCCTGTAGGCTACCCACATATTGGTAGCCTATTAGCCCAATATTGGCGTTATGCATTTCACTTGAATAATGTTGTGTGCGCACGTGCGCGTGTGGAGAAAGACAGTTATTTAATGAAAGTGAAGATTATAACGTCCTGTATTGGTAGCCTATATTAGCCCAATATTGCCGTTACGCATTTCACTTGAATAATGTTGTGTGCGCATGTGCGCGTGCGGAGAAAGACAGTTATTTAATGAAACTCAAGATTATAACGTCCTGTCTCGCTGCCGCCGTGCGTGTATAGCCTGTGTAGTGTGTGTGTGTGTGGGGCGTGGCGAGAGAGAGAGGCGTGGTGAGAGAGAGAGAGAGAGAGATCGTGGCTTCCAGGCGTGCGTGTGTGACGTGTGTGTGTGCAAGCCAGGCGTGTGTACTCGGCAGTTGGCTGGCAGGCGAAAATAGCCAAAGCGTTCCGTGTAATCGTAATATGTAGGCACAAACAAACTACTGACAAAGTACAATGTTGATGTAACTAAGAGATTCGCTGAGAGAGCGATATTTTAAATACAGAGATTTAGAAGGAATAAGCAAAATCGTGAGGCTACAATTCCTCTCCCCTTCCTCGTTTCTCTTCTCCTGCGGGAGATCAGAATGAGATTCTGAGAGCTAGTGTGGGCCTATTAGAAGACAGGGCAGTGTTGCCAGGTTTGCGAATTGTAAGCGAGTCGTAGTGTGTGTTGAATGGCATTTGAATGGCATTTGTGGGCTTGTGAATGAATTTTCTCACATGTAATTTGTGCTCACTTGCATAGACCTGGCGAATTTAGCGTGGTGAAAGGGCAACAGTGTTCCGGGGGTGTGGGTGCTTCGGGCGATAATGTTTGTAGTAAACAAATGCATTGCCGCCGTGAGTGTGGACGGGAGGCATCTTTGGTGGCACTGCAATGATCATTTTCTGGCGGGTGGTGTCGAGTGTTGGCGTTGGGCGCGATAGGAGGAGATAGGTCCTGCACACTGCGAATGCTGGAGCTGGATGCAATCCTACCTGGAGGGGAGAGAACAGATGGTGGAGGTGAACGGAACACTGTCCCCTCCCCTCCCAGTGAGCTGTGGCGTCCCACAAGGAAGCATACTAGGGCCTTTACTGTTCCTAATTTATGTTAACGACATGACTTCAGCTTGTGATGTAGTCATAGCACGCCATAGTACACATATATAGCATAGTAGTAAAGATGTATAGTTTATATGTATAGTGTATGTATAGTTTCACTATATAAATATTCCACTGTTACTTTCTTAGCTTACGCATGTTTCATGATAAATGCTTTTTATGTGATGTATTCCCATGCTTTGTTCTTGCTTAAATGTAAGTCGCTCTGGATTAAGAGCGTCTGCTAAATGCCTAAATTGTAAATTGTAATTGTAAATTGTGACTGCAACTTGTTCCTGTTCGCAGATGACTCAGCACTGCTGGTCTCGGACAGGAACAAACTGCAGGTTGAAAAGACCCTCAGCTCTGAACTCGGTAGAATCTGCACCTGGCTCGCTGATAACAAACTATCCTTACACCTGGGAAAAACTGAATCCATCCTCTTCGGATCAAATAGTAAACTCAGCAAGGCAGATGGCTTCTTGGTTAGAGTGGGTGACAATATTATCACACGAAAAGATCAAATTACCTACCTAGGTTCCATCCTGGAGGCCAATCTTTCCGGTGATAAAATGGCCACCAACGTAATCAAAAAAGTCAATCAAAGAACAAGATTCCTTTACAGGATCTCCTCACTGGTCAGCAAAAACACCTTGAAGACCTTAACAGGAGCCCTCGTACAAGGTTTCTTTGACTATGCATCCACCTCTTGGTACCACAGCACCTCAAAGGCCCTTAAAACAAGGCTCCAGACCTCCCAAAACAAACTGGTCAGGCTCCTACTTGGCCTCACCCCCCGAACCCACCTCACCCCTGCCCACTTTGACAGGCTGGGATGGCTTAGGGTCGACGACAGAGTACAGCATCTTGCAATGGGTCTGGTCCACAAGATTCGATACACCACCAAGATACCCATGTACCTGTCTAAATACTTCCTTAATGTAAACGAAGTCCACACCCACAACACCAGAGGGAGTGCAACAAACCATGTACAACCCAGATTCGGCACAAACAAGGGACTAAATTATTTTAGCTCCTATGCCACCAAAATGTGGAACGCCCTACCAACAGTCATTAAGACATGTGAATCCCTTGACTCCTTCAAAACCGCTCTCAAAGGGCACCTACGGATGGCTGCAATTCGAAACTGGCCTCTGTAAAATCTGAATCTCCCCCCCATTTTCCCTCACTGTATATTGTATCTTTTCCCTTTTTTGCTTCCCATATGATGAATTCCTGTTCTGTTCTTTAGCTACATAGAAATGTCTATTTGTATGTCTCTAAATGTTTGTATGTCTTTAAATGTTTTGATGAATTGAACAATGTGGACCCTGTTGTAAACAAGTGTAATGCTTAATTGGGTCGTCCACTCACAGTTGACAGTCTTTGTATTGAGTTTGTGCTTAAAATGTACTGTAAATTCTACAAACTGTTAATAAATATTTCAATCAATCAATCAATCAAGGTAAGTGTGTGACGTCACTGCCGTGTGAGTGTGTGTGGGTGTAGTGTGTATTGTGTAAGATGGTGTTGTGGGTGTTGCAATAGCGACGTAGCTGTTGTGGCTTTGGGTTTCTTGCCATGTGTTGGGTACAAGTTCTCTAATATATAATAGAATAGATAGAGTGCTATGTCTGCATGAAATGCTATCTAAATTACATAAATTGAGTCTTTGCATACGCCTAAGGTCATCGAGGATAGGGCAAACATCTTGTCTTTTTGTCTCCACCAGGCCGAAGGCATGTGGGGAGAGTATGTTTTGCACTCCGTCCGTCCGTGTGTCCGTCCGTGTGTCCGTGTGTCCGTCCGTCCGTTAGCAGCTAATCTCGGCCACCGTTAACCCGGTCGATGCCAAATTTTGCACACACACTCCCTGGATGCCAACGATGAACCTCTGCCCCAAACTTTCCAGAACGGCCTGTTATAGCGCCACCAGGAGGCCGCTTTGTGCAAAACAAGTTTTTGCACAGTACACCTACAGATTTTGTCCAAACATCACGCAAATTGGTACACAGTCTCTCTACAGCCATTCAACGAAACGGGTCTTTCAGATTTCTCAGACTCCATCCTGATTGGTTAAGATTGGCTTCCAAAGTTCACAGGAGTGCTCAGTTTCAAACAAAATGCTGCAAATCATGAACACATCGCATGATTTCCTTGAAATTGTGCACCCACATTCCCACTAGGCCGAGGACGAAATGCCACATGAACAATTTCAACTCAGCCTCAAGGTGGCGCTATAACTGGCCGAAAAGTGTTTTTACCTCTGCACGAATCTGTGGATCACTTTGTATGCCAACTCCCTAGAGGCCAAGGAAAAACCTTTGTCTGGAATTATTCACATCTGCTCTTTATAGCGCCACCAGGAGACCCACATATGTAAAACACATTTTCTATTATTACTCCTTCAGATTTTATCCAAATTTCACGCAAATCCGTACACATGATCTCCATAGTCATGTGATCAACACAGGTTTGTTTGATTTCTCATATTCCATCCTGATTGGCCACGATTGGCTCCTACAGTTTTCAGGAGTAGCAAATGGCCACAACTCCTCACGAGTCAACGCAGCGTCCCATTGCGATGAAACTGTGCACGCATATTCCCACTAGGCTGAGGAAGAATCCTGGTGGAGACCTGTGCCGATTGGCACTTTATCTAGTTAGCTATGTAACTGATGGTGTAGAAAATCCTAACTCTACTAAGCATACATTTACTGTATGCCTCCAAAGCCGTCAACATCCCTCAACTGTGTGTGTGTGTGTGTGTGTGTGTGTGTGTGTGTGTGTGTGTGTGTGTGTGTGTGTGTGTGTGTGTGTGTGTGTGTGTGTGTGTGTGTGTGTGTGTGTGTGTGTGTGTGTGTGTGTGTGTGTGTGTGTGTGTGTGTGTGTGTGTGTGTGTGTGTGTGTGTGTGTGTGTGCGTGCGTGTCAGGTTTTCGGTCAAATGGGTATCCCTCAGATCAGGAACCCTGAGCTCCCACCGGTCAATGAGATGCCAGAGTCTTACCATGCCCCCATTGCGTTGATTGGCTGTGGCCCTGCGTCAATCAGCTGTGGTTCTTTCATGGCCCGCCTTGGATATGATAACATCACCGTCTTTGAGAAGCAGAAGTACACTGGAGGCTTGAGGTAATATCTGTCATGTGTCTGTACTCTGTAGAGGGGTAACTGGTTTGATGTTTCTGGCTCAAACAATGCTGTCAACTGTGTCTGCCAGTTAAGGAATCTCACTACTTTCAGAGCAGTAGCATTTACAGCTACATCCCAGAAGCAATGGAAAGGAATACTGTCAAACATTCTGGGGCCTATTGATAGTTGATACTACTGTATCAACTATGTCTGGTAATGGACTAAAAAGGCGGGCCTAATGAAAAGGGATGACACTGGCTTTTATGGCGTTTTATTTAATGAACTTAGACTATCTAGTCATCATAGTTCTCAAAATAAAGGCGATTACTAAACTTGTGCATTGTCGGTGGAATATTGCTGACACACACACACACACACACACACACACACACACACACACACACACACACACACACACACACACACACACACGCTTCAATACTTTGAAGAGATATTTCAGAACTCGCTGCACTGTGTAGTTATCGGCCCAGTATGACATTACTGACCTCAAACCAGAAGCCAGTGTCTTAAGCACTCCTGCTCACTCTCTATAATATTTAATTACACAAACATTTTGATTCAATTCTTATGTTATTGTCTTTATTGAGATGAAAAGGCTAAGAAAGTATAGTATACTTAAGGCTATAGGCAAATGGGGACTACAGAGGAAAATTAGCATCCATATTGTTTATATTAATATACACTGTCCCTCCCAAATTAACAAATAGTCATAATAAAAACAAAAAAAATATATATATATATCATATATCATATCATCATATCATATCATCATACTATAATCATCATACTATAATTCTAACAATGTCTGAGTGTGTGTCTGTGTGTGTGTCTGTCAGAAACACTGCCGTAACTCCTTACTGCCTGCACCAATCACTCCCACTTTTCACACAGGCATTGACCATATGAATGTGGAGGGCGTAACGAAGCCCTTTTTTCGATTTGACACATTAATGATTATTAATGAATTGATTAGTCAATTACATTAGGGTAATTACGCAGTACCCCCCACGGCCACAAGGGGGGGGGGGGCAAATATCTCACAACGGGTAAGGGCTAGTATATAATAAAAAATATAAAAAATGCTGCATTCTTTTTATGTAAAGAGCTACAATCTGCAATATATTGTTGATGCCCAAACATTGTAGTTCAGGAGATATTTCTTATGTGTGAGGATATATTAAGAGGATCTTCTGCAGTCATCACTGCCGGGCCCGGTGCTATTTGTAACTCTGCACTTTCCTTGGTTTCCTTGCAGCACGGCAGAGATCCCTCAGTTCCGTTTGCCCTACGAGGTTGTCCAGTTCGAAATTGACCTCATGAAAGACCTGGGCGTCAAGGTAACACGCACGCACGCACGGCACACACAAACACACACAAACACACACACACACACACACACACACACACACACACACACACACACACACATACGCGCATGCATGGCACATACGGTAGGCAAGCATGCACACACAGCCAGACAGCATTAGAAACTCATGATTTTTGTATCCAGGTGGTGTGTGAGAAGGGGTTAGGCGTAAACGGGATGACTCTGACATCGTTGAAAGAGGAAGGATACAAAGCTGTCTTCATTGGAATTGGTCAGTACCTCATCATCAACAAAATAAGTACAAATAAGCAGAAGCCTGTAATGAGATATTGTGCACAGAAAGGGCTGTTGCTTAGTTGCCGGCATATAACATAAATCAAAGTGTTACATTCATTTGTGTTGTAGGTCTTCCTCAGGCCAACAGAGCAAAGATCTTTCAAGGTCTCACCATGGAGCAAGGCTTCTTCACCTCCAAAGACTTTCTGCCCATGGTGGCTGCAGCCAGCAAAACAGGTAACGCATGCACACACGCACATACGCATGCACGCACAGTGGCAGGTACAATTAGAGAGCAACCTGATGACCAAGGTTAAATCCAACATCTGTCCTGTCAAAGTTAGAAAGAGCTAAACTGGGTGTATACGAGCACATATCCATTGAATGTGTGTGCGTGTGTGTGTGTGTGTGTGTGTAGGGATGTGTAGCTGTCGTGCATCCCTGCCAGAGCTTCGTGGAGTGGTCATCGTGTTAGGTGCTGGAGACACAGCGTTTGACTGTGCCACCTCCGCCCTTCGATGTGGAGCCAAGAGAGTGTTTGTCTGCTTCCGAAAGGGATTCACCAACATCAGAGCTGTACCCGAGGAGGTAAAGAGGGACCGAGGCAAGGATGGGTGGGTGGATAGTTGGATAGATAGATGGATCTTCTTCATGCACTATATTAAGTACTATGTGTAATTTTCTTTGTAGAATTTTTTTTACCGCTGTACAGCCTGTAAATAAGCTAAGAGAGACCCTACGAGTGTGCTGTGAAACAAGCTTCTAAATATATGATACCCTTTACTTGTACTTTTTTGTGGTAAAAGCGCTCAAATTTTCTTCTTTCCTGCCTTGATCTCCTTAACCCCCGCCCTTGTCTTCCCTTTATTTGTTTTCTTAGAAAAATAACACAATGGGAACTATATGCACAAAACATGTACCCACTTTTTTACTTGTAAAGCTGTGATGTGACAATAAAGCTGATTCTGATTCTCCTCTGCTTTCCCATGCAGATGGAGCTAGCCAAGGAGGAAAAGTGTGAGTTCCTGCCCTTCCTGTCTCCACGTGAGGTCACTATGAAGAACGGCTGTGTCGCTGGGCTCCAGTTCTGCCGCACGGAGCAGACAGATGATGGACAGTGGATCGAGGACGAGGACCAAATCGTCAAGCTGAAGGCTGATTACATCATCAGCGCCTTTGGCTCCATGCTCAGTGACTCGCAAGGTAGCTATTGAACTGAGTTTGAGTTTATTGACTTTGTAGCTGTCACGCATAAACTTTGTAAGTCGAAGCAATAACATGTATTCCAACGGATTCAATGAAGTTATTATTTAGTCCAAGCTCTTGTTAATACTTTTCATTAGTTAAATGCTTGTAATAACCCTCAGCAGACAGACTTTAGCACTTCCAATCTGGCATCCCTATGAATTAAAATGTCTTCATCTCAAAAATTGTGCAAATATCAATCTTTTACAAGCTGAGCTCAAATAGGGCAAGTCTAAAATAGGGCATACATTTACCAGTAAGATGCCTGAGGGCGAGAACGAGGTTGCGTGCACGCATCCGCCTCGTTGACGGCAGAATGTGGGCGAGCGCTGGCGCTTTGGCATGGGGGTCAGATCCACATGGATTGAATTCTGTACTGGCCATATAAGGAGCATGTCTAGAGAGATCAACATATGGAATGTCAGAACCATACAGTATGGAGATCTAAGGGTGGTAGCGGGAACATTTTCTTGAGTGTACAGGGTTTGATGAGGGCCCAGGTAGAGCCGGGCCTTAATTTTCGGGCCTGTTGAGAACTTCGCAAGAGGTTTGGTGTAAAGAGCAGAGTACACAGTGAAACCAGAGTGAAGTATTTACGTTGTTTAATGTCTGAAAATGAAAATACACAATTATATGAATCCAACATAATAGTGCTGTCAAATAAGTCTATGAAAAAGTTTAATCTGCAACACAATTTTATATAATATGTAGTGGGGGTCCCTGCATCATCTCTCTCTCAGCTAGCTGGTCCTTGGCCGGGCTAATAAAAAAACAAACATTGAAGACCCCTGATCTAGATATAGATAGATAGATAGATAGATAGATAGATAGATAGATAGATAGATAGATAGATAGATAGATAAAAATACACTACATCAGTAAAAGAGTAAATAGAATGCAGTAGAAAAAGGCAATAGCTATAAGTATAAGAGTAACAGCATGTGAGTCTGGCTCCACCTGCTGGCTGTAATACACGTACAGTAGATAGAATGTATATGCCTGTTGCACCACCTTGGCGTGGCGCTGCATCTGGGTGTGAATCCTATGTCAACAGACTCAACAATAGTATAGTCTAGGTACTGTAGGGGGAATAGATATATTGTGTAGTGAGTGAGTGAATTCCTAAGCAACTTTGTATTTAGAACCAGTGGCTCAGCTGAACCCAAGTCCCACATAGGTCAGATCATTGTAAATTCATTATATCGTCTGAGTTAGTCTCTGTCGGTTGGAAACCTCATGTGTCGTACTTTTCAGGATTTGAATAAAAAAAAACAGATTGACACGGTCAAAGCGCATCGCTTCGCGTTGCATTTCAAGCTTGTAGATCCACTACTTTTGATACTTTTCTGTGGCGCTGTAGTATGATCAATTAAGGCGTTAACAAAAAAAAGAAAGTTAGAATATGGAAATAAGAGGTTTCTGCCCGAGAGCAACATTATGTTGTAAATTATAACTACATCCTACTCTAAATGAACCTATATTTACCTGTGTATAAATCCCTAGTGTCTCAGGCCATGGCTCCCATAAAGCTGAATCGTTGGGGAACCCCGGAGTTGAACCCAGACACCATGCAGAGCAGTGAACCCTGGGTATTTGCAGGAGGAGACATTGCTGGTCTTGCCAACACCAGCGTGGAGTCGGTCAATGACGGCAAACAGGCCTCCTGGCACATTCACAGATATCTACAGGTAAATAGATCCCGGCGATCTTTGCTGCGTGTCACCCCCCCCCCCCCCATCTCTCCCCCTCAACTTACTACTGTGAATCTATCAATAAAGGCAGAAAAAGACATGTTTAAGCAAATATAGTCAGGGTTTCCTGCACAATGTTGTTGGCATGGCGCTGCGCCATGCTTGAAATAAATCGCGCCATGCCAAGCTGCCCACTGGGCAGTGTCTGCCCAGTGGCTCCCCAGTGCCTCCCCAGTGTCCCCCTGAGTGCCACCCCAGTGTCTCCCCAGTGTCTCCCTAGTGTCTCCCCAGTGTCTCCCTAGTGTCCCCCCGAGTGCCTCCCCAGTGTCTCCCCAGTGCCTCCCCAGTGAATCCCAGTGTCCCCCTGAGTGTCTCCCCAGTGCCTCCCTGAGTGCCTCCCCAGTGTCTCCCCAGTGCCTCCCCAGTGTCCCCCCAGTGCCTCCCCAGTGTCCCCTCAGTGCCTCCCCAGTGTGTCCCCACTCCCCAGTGCCTCCCCAGTGTTCCCCTGAGTGCCTCCCCAGTGACTCCCCAGTGCCTGCCCAGTGTCCCCCAGTGTCTCCAATAGCAATACAAGAGCAATAATACAAATTAATCTTAATTTATTAATCTTATTCATTAATTAATTAATCAAATTAATTAATTAATTAATCAAAATTTTCAGAAGGCCCCCCGCGCCCAGCACCATGCCAAAGCTTTTTCCTGCAGGAAACACTGATAGTAGTTTCACAAATACACTGTATAGGTAAATATTTTGTATAGACGGTATGCACATGCATTAAAGTGAGTGGCAAAGTGAGTTTAACGTTGTTTAACGTAATTTAATGCAATCAGATGTTTCTGTTTGGATGCATGGGCTGTCAAGGTCAATAGTTTTTTTGCCATTCAGTAGGCGTTCCTGCATAACGTCCGGGTATGATGATGATGTCACACGCATACCCTCTATTCACATGCAGTTAAATATGTATGTATGTTATAGCCACATATAAAAATGATTTTTACAAATCCATACTGTACTCCTTCTCCCCTCCAGTCCCTGTACGGGCATACGGTAGACCCAGTGCCCAGGCTGCCTTTGTTCTACAGTGCCATAGACGACGTGGACATCAGTGTGGACGTGTGTGGGATAAAGTTTCCCAACCCTTTTGGCCTGGCCTCAGCACCCCCCACCACCAGCACCGCTATGATCCGGAGGGCGTTTGAACAAGGCTGGGGCTTTGCTCTGACCAAGACATTTGGACTGGACAAGGTAGACCCTCATACTATATTCACAAATATTCACCTCTACACCTCACACACCGTAAACCTCACACTGACTAACCTAAACGTTTGTCGGGCGTTTATTGGGCGTCGGAATTAGGAGCAGTGGGATTCATGTTATAGATATAGACAATACTGTATAATCTGCCTTTCTGTCTGCCTGTTTTCCAGGACCTGGTGACCAACGTGTCTCCTCGTATCGTGCGTGGTACGACATCAGGCCATTTGTTTGGGCCCGGGCAGGGCGCCTTCCTCAACATTGAGCTCATCAGTGAGAAGACAGCAGCCTACTGGTGCCAGGGGGTGACTGAACTGAAGAGAGACTTCCCTAAAAACGTAACGCCTTCCTCTGTTCTGCCTTTGTTTGTGCTCTGTTAGGTGGTCTTTACACGAGAATGGTGTTCATAGAAAACGGCAAAATAAAGTATCTTTTGCTGTGGTCCCTTTAGACGAGAACTGTGTTTTCAGGAGGTGAAAATGCAACAAAGTGAAACCACCTCCCAGAGTGGAAATATTTGAGAACGCCGTTTTATCCCTTCTCCGTGTAAACAGGCAAAACGGTGAATCCGCAAAACTTATGACAATGTTAACTCGGCAATATGTATCATTTGCAGCATGACATAAAGTGAACATAATGCTTCTATTCCTCTCTCTCTCTCTCTCTCTGTCGCTCTCTCTCAGGTGGTGATTGCAAGTATAATGTGTAGTTACAGCAAATCCGATTGGACTGTTCTGACAAAGATGGCTGTGGTGAGAATATATTGTTGTAATCCTAACAAAGTCGAATTAAATTAAATTAGAATATTTATTTTCCCTGAGTAGGCCTGAATATAGACCTGAATATAATAGTAATAAGTGTGTGTGTGTGTGTGTGTGTGTGTGTGTGTGTGTGTGTGTGTGTGTGTGTGTGTGTGTGTGTGTGTGTGTGTGTGTGTGTGTGTGTGTGTGTGTGTGTGTGTGTGTGTGTGTGTGTGTGTGTGTGTGTGTGTGTGTGTGTGTGTGTGTGTGTGTGTGTGTGTGTGTGTGTGTGTGTGTACGCGTGCAGGAATCAGGTGCAGATGCTTTGGAGCTCAATCTGTCTTGTCCTCATGGGATGGGAGAGAAAGGAATGGGACTGGCCTGTGGACAGGTACACACACACATATGCATCAATGAAGGACCAGGAAGTCTGGCGTGGCATTGTGAAATCCATGATCTCGACCGTGGTCGAAAAATAATGATGAGAAGTAGATCAGTGTTTCTGTTATTTATGTACTTGGTGTGTGTGTGTGTGTGCGTGTGCGTGTGTGTGGTTGCTCGCGTGCTTGCTTGCGCATGCATGTGTGCGTGCATGCATGCACTTGTTTGTGTACATTTAGGACACAGAGTTGGTGCGTAACATCTGTCGTTGGGTACGTGCTGCCTCTCCCATCCCATTCTTTGCCAAACTGACACCCAATGTTACCAACATTGTTGACATCGCCAAAGCCGCCCATGAAGGTAAACCGTCATCAACGACGTCTCTCCCATCATCTTTCCACGTATTTAATGTTTGTTGTCTCGCTTTGTAGGTGGTGCCGATGGAGTCACAGCCACCAACACGGTCTCTGGCATGATGGGATTGAAGGCGGATGGCTCCCCTTGGCCTGGCATTGGACAGGGAAAACGCACCACGTATGGAGGAGTGTCTGGTCAGTGCACACACACACGCACGCACGCACGCACGCACGCACGCACGCTCACTCAATCACTCACTCACTCACTTACTCACACACACACACACACACACACACACACACACACACACACACACACACACACACACACACACACACACACACACACACACACACACACACACACACACAGTCACACACACAGCCCAGTCAGGCAACTTTTAAGGTGATTAATTCGTTCACTCATCCAGGTCATGCTATCAATCAGACCCATAGCTTTGAGAGCAGAGTATTCATTCATTCATTCATTCATTCAGGTAATGCTATCAGACCTATAGCTCTGAGAGCAGTGTCCGCCATTGGCAGAGCGCTGCCTGGTTTTCCAATTCTGGCCACTGGAGGCATCGACTCGGCAGATTCCGGACTGCAGTTCCTTCATGCTGGAGCCTCAGTACTACAGGTACTACAACTACTACTACTACTACTACTACTACTACTATGCTGATAATACAGCATAATACTCACTGTAACCTTAGTACTACATGTACTATTACCACTGATACTAGTACTACTGTACTGCTAATACTGCCACACTATAGGTCCTCAGTACTACAGGTATACTTAAAGCTGCTATAAGCAATAATATGTCAAAACTTTACTGACCCTTTTTTCCGCAATGACTAACCAATCGGGAAGCAGACAGGCAAATCGACCGATGACAAAGCTTCTAGGAACATCTTTGAATGCAGATTGTGGCCTCTAGATGTGTCACAGAGACACATTTTTGGGGGAGTGTTCTACCCATTGCTGGCTGTCTGAATACCAAAACAAAGGTCATTAAAAATTTGGCATATTATTAGCAGCTTTAAACCACTTTCTTACCACTGTTACAGTTACTATGCCTTTCACTAGTCCTGTGCTCCACAACACACAAACACAAGCCACTGGACTGAAAAATAAAAAAAATAAAAACTGCCATTATGTTTGAATTATTTAGTTGGATATTAAAATCACAATCTTGAAGAACTTTTATGTTTGACTCAGCGTTGACTGACGAACTCACCCATTCCTCCTGTCCATCCATCCATCCATCCAGGTGTGTAGTGCCGTTCAGAACCAGGACTTCACAGTGATTGAGGACTACTGTACGGGTGTGTATCAGCCTGTGGTACCATAACTACAAATATGCATGTCTTTGTTGATTAGTATTATGATTCATATGTCTGTCAATTGATTAATGCTTTTACCCCTAGTATCCAGTATCTTGTCATGTCTGACATCTGTTGGGATACACCAGTGCAAGCCAAGGCCCTCAAGGGAACAGTATTTTCCCCTAAACAAGCATGTTCAACCACAACTTAGGTTTACTTCAAGTAAACATTCAAGTGAAGCCTGTTACCCCAACTTCCTACCTACCTACTTATTACCGTTTCTTTCCTGCCTTCCTTTCTTACTTACCCAACTACATAACGACCTACTTCCCTGCCTACATATTTACCTACCTATATATCAACCTACATTTCTACCCGACGGATTAAGGAACCATGTCTAAAACACACAGGGGAGTGTTGCTGTGGATAGAAATGGGTAATACTAATGGTGTAATAAATGATAATAAATTATAATCGTGTGTGTGTGTGTGTGTGTGTGTGTGTGTGTGTGTGTGTGTGTCCGTTCCGTCCGTCCAGGTCTGAAGACCTTGTTGTATTTGAAGAGTCTGGATGATTTGAGAGACTGGGATGGACAGTCTCCTCCTACACGGGCACACCAGAAAGGCAAACCAGTCCCCAGAGTGGAAGAGCTGGTGGGAAAGGTAAAGTCTATACTACTACCAGGCCTACTACTACTGAATACTGATTTACAGTAAACTGTACTACTGCTGTTACCACCACCAATGATAATACTAGTGCTAATATTTCTACTACTACTACTAATAATAATAATAAGTGTGTGTTTACTTGCATGTGATGTGCATAGAGCCTACCTAGCTTCGGTCAGTACCTGCACGAGAAGACAGAAGCCATCGCTGAGTACAAGAAACGACTGAGAGACAGCAATGACAATGAAGTCACTGAAACCAATGTGGCCCGTGTCAACCTGCCTAAGAAACCTGTTCCTGCAGTCAAGGTGTGCCTCATGCACACACACACACACACACACACACACACACACACACACACACACACACACACACACACACACACACACTTACTCATACTGTCAGACTGTATACATGGACACAATACATGCATTACACATGTATACACTAATACATGGATGCAAACACATGCATTACACATGTACACACTAACACATGTACATAAACACGCATTACACACAGATCTTGCTATTTCAATGCTTAAAACCATACAATTTTGTATTTAACATGCTGTATGCGTGTGTGTGATAGGATGTGATAGCCAGAGCACTACGTCACATTGGTGCGTACCAGGAACTCGACAACACAGAGCAGGTACAAATGTTTTTTATTATTTTCGTTATTGTTCTTGGGGGAGGGCAGCCTCAAGAAGAGTCTGTCTTATGATAGTAAGGGGTTTGAATCCTACGTACTGCCAAATGAATATTAATTCACAGTCCTACATATGTCCAATCTTACCAGCTGACTATCTTCCACATGAATGGAATGTGCGAAAGGGTTGATATTGGATATTTGATGTCAGATTAAAAAAATATATATATACAGATGCAAGAAGTACATCTAAGATACCATTACCATTAAATATACAATAGATACATAGATATCGACAGTTTTATGTCCTATTCCGATGGAGAGAGATAATTGTAAATGTAATAGCCGAGATTTTAACCCAGATCTCCTGAATGGGAAAGCAGACAACTACTCATCAACCACTCATCCAAGAAGATTGCAGCTTTAAGATACAATTCCATGAATAAATTAATGTAACCCTCTGTGTTTGCAGGTCCAAGCTCTGATAGATGAGGACATGTGCATCAACTGTGGGAAATGTTACATGACCTGTAACGACTCTGGATACCAGGTCTGTCTGTCTGTCTGTCTGTCTGTCTGTCTGTGTCTGTGTCTCTCTCTCACTGTCTCTCTCGCTCTCTGGAGACTCATCGATATGGTCTGGCTCCCTTATTCTATTGATATCCACTAAGTGGCAATAGGTAGGATTAGAGCACTGATATTCAGAATCCTGAACCATTAGAATCTGGTTCAAGCTGGATATGCTGAATTTCTTTGAACTTCCAGGACAAAATCTGTCTGGATTGTCTGATCCTGGATCACCAAATATAGGATTTAAAAATCTGATCTGATCCGATCAGATGGGGATTAAGTTTAGAATTTGTGGGCAGGATTGTGTAGGCTACAGCTATTTTTTTTTAAGGAAGAAGCTATTAGAATGGCAATAGCTGTATTCACATCTTGCAGCTTTGTCTCTCTCTTCCACAAAAACTGAACTAATTGATCCAAGTTAGTTCTACAACTACACTCATTTCAAATACGGTATATAAAATATTATGTAATGTAGACAGTTCATGGTTTTTCACCCTCTGTCTGGGGCCCGGTTCCTAGGCACACGTCTAGAATGCCTGTGCTCACATCAGGCCCTGGTTACATGCATTTGTTTACTGGTATGTACTTTTAAGGGAAGGCTTTGGTGTACCTTAAAAAACTTGATAAAAACATGACTTTTGCTGAAGACCTTATTTAAACAAAAAAACAACTACAGTATCACTTTAGCTTTTTAGCGCACAAACTTTTTCTGTAGCTTTTGATTATTTGTTTAATGCCTTCGTAGTCAGCACTCAACTTGTGTGCGGTCACAAGTTAAGCATTCATCAATGTTCTTGATCAATGTTTCATTGCTGACGAGGTTTGTGCACCCACATTCTAATGGATGAATTCTCTATATGGGTCCCCTCTATGCTACGTTTTCTTATGTTATTCAGAAAACAAACTGGTCTTTCTGCCTCACAACAGTAATTTTGCCGTCTCTGTTTCAACTATTGTGTCTCCTTTATGCGTTTCTCTCTGGACACAGAGATACTTCTCAGGCATCTAATGTGACTCAAATGTCTCTCTCACTCTCAAGGCTATAACATTTGATCCAGAGACCCACCTGCCTTTTGTGTTGGACACCTGCACTGGCTGTACACTGTGCTTCAGCGTCTGTCCAATCATAGACTGCATCAAGATGGTAACCAGAAAAACGCCTTATGTACCCAAGAGGGGCGTGCCCGTCAGCCCTGTATGCTAGACGCTGTTTAGAGGATGAAAACAGTTTTTCTGTCTCCAAAATGTTATTATTTTTGTGAGCCATTTAATTCAAACATAATTGAGTCAAAACTCAGATGTAGGAAAAATGTATTATGACGGTTGTGTCACTTTTTACACTTCGAGGACATTTTTGGTGAAGGGTCCCTTGCTTGGTTCTTCCTGTTTGCCAATACTGAGCACATACATTTGATTTATCTGTCATGCTTATATCAATCTGAAGTAATATGTTGGAGGTGGGAAGACAAGGCACAAGATAGAGAAACGACGTGTTACTGCTTATAAATACTGTATATTTATGTATACTCTGAATTGAAATTTAACAATGGGTCTTTATGAACCTAAAGGAGATTCATATAATCATTTGGGATCCAGGGTTCTCTCTGCTTTAACTTTCTATGCACTCTTGATTGTATTATACAATTAGTGTTACTAATGTTAATAATCATATGGATGTACTTTTCTTTGCAAAATAAACAGATTACCAGTAAATGATTAGCAGCAAATCAAAGGCAAACATTGTACAAATGACTGGTAACAGTAAAATCCCCTAGTGTTAATTTAACTCCCAAGTGTGTACAAATACAATCATGGACCATTCCTTTGGTGTTTAATTAGAATTTAGATTTTACGGTGAATGAGACACTCACCAAAGAAGCTGAGTAGTTTGTTCAGGCGTAAGTTTATCCAAGGGTAAGCAGCAGGAAAAACTGATGCAGATTGCAGTAGGCCTAATTGTATTCTGTATTCTCTTAGGTGTGTTGGTGCATATATCTGAACCTGATTGGGATTCTGATTATAGATTCTACTTCTGTTATTAAATATGATATATATGACATAAATGAGTCTTGTACTGATGCATGTCCTGAGTTGGTTCTGTACTTAGTTCCCTCTATCCATAGTTTACAAAATGTTCACATCATGGGGCGCCCGCTGGCCTATTGGTCCAGGCTACCTACAATATCTACAAGCTCACAACACATTGCAACCCGACGACTATTTTTAGCCATTTGTCAAAGTGGATTTTGAGTGGTTTAGAAGCAAAGCGCTCAGAGACCAGGATCCCTCAGGGAAAGCTCATTTATTACAAGTTCGCTGCAGCGGCTCATTACAACGTACAGACGTGGCAGTGAGTGAATATCCTCAATGGACACCGAATATTTATAGGAGCCATAAAGATCATCAGTTCACATCATACTGGAAATACATGATTCAGCTCTAAACAAACTAACAGTTGTCAACAGTTCGTATGTCTATCAAACCTATGTCCTTGATAGTCATTAAATTCCACATTCTGAAATTGGTAAAGAATGGACTTTCTATAAATGGATGCCCAGAGGGAGAAGCTGTGTGTGTGTGTGTGTGCAATGATCATGTGTCGAGTTCACTACATTCACCGTGCAATCTATTATCATCTAAGGATTATTCTATTGTCAAAACAAGTGGGATATATAATGTGGCCACAATTAACTTAAACTTAAATTTTGAGCAGGGACTATATAAACAATAAACATCCCGTTTCAATTACAGCATTTTTAAACAATATACAATTTAGGCATTTAGCAGACGCTGTTAATCCAGAGTGATTTACAGTAAGCAAGAACACCACATGGTATTACCATGTATATCAAATACATAAATTATATATATATATATTCCCGTAGAAAAGACTTATTGTAAAAACAGGAACCAGCAGAAGATCCAATTAAACGATATATTTGTTTGTTTTGTATAACTTTTACTTGATACTGTACATTGTTTTTTTGTATTGTCCAAAAATAGAAAATGTATTTAGTCCAAGCAGGCGGGGCTTGGCAAGGTGGGACACTGTTCTTCTCAAGCAGCACCCACAGCTGGCACAGACAGTACATGATGGGACGTTCCACAGCTGGCACAGACAGTACATAATGGGACGTTCCACAGCTGGCACACACAGGGCCCTGGAGCTGAACCCTAGGGCACTGACCTGACCTGACCTCCTAAAACAGTGGTTTTTAACCAGTGGTCCGAGGACCACCAGTGGTCCTTGGGGGGGGGGGGGGGGGGGGGGGGGGTTCCAGGTGGTCCACAGTTAAACTTAAATGATGGAGAGTTGGTAAACAAATGGACCCTTACTAGATCTTTAACTCTTGGGAGCGTAAAACTATTTGGTTTCAGTTTACGCTCTCAGAAGTGAAATTATCGTTAAACATCATTCTGCATTACTTCATTTACATGAAGTCTACTGTACAGAGAATGTAGAAAAAACGTTATTTTGATTTTTTGCCTATAATTTCTCCTATGGTACCAACATCAATACAGCATGGAGTTGTGGAGATCTTATTCAACAACAAAATATTCTAAGACAAGTCTTGCGTCTGAGAGGCTAAATCTCATCAAATGGTGGTCCGTGGTGGCCAATAACGAATGGGCCTTGATAAGGGTTGAAAACCACTGTCCTAAAGCGACAGGTGTAGAAGGGTCAGAGTTCAGTGGTCACCGCTGCTCCTCAGACACACAGCGGAAGCCCAAGTTGGATGCCGAGCTGTCTGGAGTGTTCTGGCTGCGAGCTGCACAGCGGTACCGGTAGCAGTATGATTTGTGACACATGTAGGAGCCTCCCTTCTTCACCCGATCCGTTCCCGATGGAGGTCCAGTGGGGTTGTGTAGTGGGTGCGTGTCGTGGTGGACCGTCCACCAATCGGAGGTCCACTCCCATGCGTTCCCCACCATGTCGTACAGGCCAAAACCGTTGGCGGGAAACGACATCGCGGGCGACGTTGTGGCGAATCCGTCCTCTCCGGTGTTGCGCGTGGGAAACTCTCCCTGCCAGAGGTTGGCGTAGTGACGACCTTTGGGGGTCAGCTTGTTTCCCCAGGGGAACAGCCTGTCCTTCAGCCCGGCCCTGCACGCGTGCTCCCACTCTGCCTCCGTGGGGAGTCTCTTGTTGAGCCAGGAGCAGTAGGCTACCGCGTCCGTCCAGGAGACGTGGACCACCGGATGGTCCGATCTGTCCATGACAGAGGACTCTGGACCTTCAGGCTGCTTCCAGTGGGCACCTTTCACCGGCAGCCACCAAGGGGCAGCGGCCACCGCCTGGGTGATCTGGCTTTTCACCGCCTCACTCAGGATCTCCTCGAACACGAACGAGTCTCCGAATCTCTCCGCCTCGGTGACGTAGATCGTGGAGTTGACGAAGTTCTCGAACTGTGCGTTGGTGACCTCGTGGACGTCCATGTAGAAGGGGTCCACGTGGACCCTCCTCTGAGGACCCTCCCCGTCTAGGGGGATGCCGGGGTCATTGGTGCCCATCAGGACCTGTCCTCCAGGGATCAGAACCATGTATGTCTCATCATAATGTCCACCCGGCACACTCTCAGATGGAATCTGATCCTCGTTAGCTGTTTTGGAGTATTTCACAGCTGGGTTTCCATCATCATCTTCATCATCATGCAGGTGGCCTCTCTGTCTGTTCAGGTTGTGGCCACCACAGCCACAGCCCTCCGTAGGGCTCTCCTCAGATCCAGGGCTCAGGCCAGGATTCTCCTGATTGATTGATTGATTGGTTGAATACTTTGTCAGAAATGTAAACAGTACAGAATACAGTTTGCAGAATGGGTACAGTTCAAGGAAAGTACAGGTCAATTGTAACATCTGCTAAGAGGATAAAACCAGAAAAAGCACTAGGGTCCTCCATTTTTAATTTATCAAAACATTTCAAGACATACCTGCATCATGCTCCCCTCAGCTTCCGCTGCAACAACAGGTATATGATTATGATCTGACTGAAGCTCGTCAACAACAGAGTACTGACAGTTGACTACTACAACTACCACTAGAATGCAACGGAAAAGCATTATGACCATCATAACACAACGCTGTTATTAAAACTACATGCTCGACTACTTCTATCTGTACGCGCTGCTCACACACACACACACACACACACACACACACACAGAATGACACTTCCGCAAAAATCACGTGACCAATCAGCTGGTCTGAGCTGGAAAGTGTGATGTAACCATTTATAACTATGTATCTAATCAGGTAGATAGATAGATACCACCACGGCCCAGAGGCAGTACAAGCAGCAGTTAATATTACAAAAGTTACAGATTCAGAGTAAGGAAAAGAGATGCAGCAAAACAGTAGTCTATCAGTCTGGATGGCCGAGCGGTCTAAGGCGCTGCGTTCAGGTCGCAGTCTCCCCTGGAGGCGTGGGTTCGAATCCCACTTCAGACATCCCTTTTCTGATGAATTGATGAAAGCCAAGGACCCTGATGTAAACAAGGCTTAGTCCTTTTTTATTATGGTTTTATCCTCGTAGCAGTTTTGTATTGACTTGTGCTTTCGTTTGAAATGTACCCATTCTACAAACTGTGAATAAAATGTTCAATCAATCAGTCAAATAAGAATAAGAAGTGAAATCAATAACACTTAAAACAAGTTATACAACAAGTATAGCAATCAGATGAGATATCATTAAGAAATATATTGATTATTATAACCAATTAGAGTGTGAAGGGACCATAAGAATTTACAGTACACAAGAGGAGCTGGGGCTGGAGCTTTTTGTTGTACTGAACAGTGCCACTAGGGGGCGGTAAAGCTCCATGATGTTGGATATTTAAAAAAAAAAAAGAGAGAAAAGTGAGCTGTATCCAGATCCGGTCCGACAGCTGAGAGGACGTGTCAGCTGCGGTAGGAGCGGAACGGAGTTCCGGGTGGAGAGTGAACGGCGGCGATCGGTGAACACAGAGGCGGAAGCAGTGAGATAATTCAATTTGTTTGGCGGATCAGCATAAGCTGTACTTTGAGTGTAATATCATGTCGGTTTCCTCAGATGGCACAGGTGGGAGTGGTGTAACTGTAATGGATCAGAGTGAGGCAGGGTGTTTTGTAGATGGGGCGCGAAAGAAAAGAAGCAGAGAGAGAAGGCGAGAGAGACGAATGTTATATGAAAGTCGGTCTGAGCGGGATAGTGAGAAGGATCAACTGACCAAAAAGCAGAAACATAGCCAGAAAGAGAGAAGAGAACAAGATGAGCAAGAGACGGAGTGGAAAGTGATAATTGAGTTGAACCAGGAAGGGGGGCACTACCACCCGGTCAGACTGAGCACAGCGATAACTAAAGCTGTTGGCGCAGTGAAATCCGCTAAATTGTTGAACAACAAAAGAGTGTTGATATATGCAAACGGCAAACAGCAGCAAGAAAGAATACTCAAATTGGATACCCTTGATGGCCAAGCAATGAAGGCGCACATCCCTGGAGCACTAGCCAAGCTAAGGGGGGTAATCTCAGGAGTCCCTATGGACATTATGGAAGAGGTAAAAAGTGAGATTAAAGGAGGTAAAATTGTAGGGGCTACAAGACTCATGAGCAAAAGGGATGGAACAAATAAGGAGACATTGTCGGTGGTGCTACAATTTGAAAAGACAATCCCCAAGGCAGTGCAAATAGGTTACCTGAACTTTAGTGTGAGGGAATTCATCCCCAAGCCACTTCGGTGCTATGCATGCCAAAGAATGGGACATACAGCCCAGCAGTGCAAAGGAAAGCTAAGGTGTGCCAGGTGTGGAGGGCAGCATGAGTATGGGAAATGTGAGGAGGGTGTGGAAGTTAAGTGCTGTAATTGTGGAGGGGACCACAGTGCGGCATATGGAGGTTGTGTGGTACAGAGAGAAGTCAGAGAGGTCCAGAAAGTCAAGATAGTTAAGAAAATGTCATATGCAGAAGCACTGAAGGAGGTAAGGGTGTCAGGAAACCACCCCAGGAATGAGAGGGTGATGTTGCCTGAAAGCCAGCCCCAAAGCCAAGGCCCGATAAGGTCGCAGAACCATGACTGTAATGCAAATAAAGAGTCAATCATAGTGAATAAAGTTAACCTTGTGGCTTTTATCTGCTACACTATCAATGTTACACCACAGCATAAGACAAAAAGCGACAGAATTAAGGCTATTGTGACAGCAGCGGCGCTAATGCTTGACATGAAAGACCTCAAAGTAGAGCAGATAATGGAAATAGTGAAGAAGTCGTATGAAACCCTAGGCCTACGGCCAGAACCACGCACTGAGACACTGACACAAAATGATGGGGATTAAGGCTCTGATTATGACTCTTCACATACTACAGTGGAATGCACGAAGCCTCATTGCAAATGGACAGGAATTTAAAAAGTATGTGCATGAAATGGAAGTTGTCCCAGATGTAGTATGTGTGCAGGAAACATGGCTAAAGCCCCAATTAGACTTTGTTATCCCAGGGTATAGCGCAATCAGACAAGACAGAAATAACAACGGTGGAGGCTGTGCTACCTTTATTAAAGATGGGCTGGCATACAGGAGGACCCCTTCCCCTAATGACAAAGAATGTGTTATAACTGAAGTGTGCAGCTCAGGGGAAGAATGTAACATAAAGGTAATTAACTTCTATAACCCATGTCAGAATCTAACCGCAGATATGTTTAAGGAAATGGCAGGAGATACATCTAGGAAGGAGATTTGGTGTGGGGATTTTAATGCTCATAGCTCCCTGTGGGGCAGTAATCATACAGATCATAATGGGAGTATAATAGAAGAGGTAATGGACGAAAGGTCACTGGTCTGATGGACAAGGTACAAGAGTAGATGTGAACAGGGGGTCAACTTCATGCTTGGATCTTACTTTGGTGTCAGACAGATTGGCAAGTGCCTGTGAGTGGAGCATCAAGGGGAAAACAACAATAGGCAGTGATCACTTTCCAATCCTTACTAGAGTCAACACAAATGTGCATATGCAAGAAGGCAGTTGCATAGTCAGGTGGTGTTTCAGCAAGGCAGACTGGGGGAAATTTAAAGTGTGTTGTGAAGAGGCTGCGCACCTAGTTACGCTAGAAGGAGATGTAGAGCAATGCACAAGTCAAGTCACACAACACGTGCTAAATGCAGCGCATATGTGTATCCCAAGAACAACCACCCAGGGTAAGAGGAAAGCTGTGCCGTGGTGGAATGATGACTGCAGCAGAGCAGTAGAGGATAGAAATAAAGCATTCCGAGCTCTGAGGAAAAACTTAAGTCAGGAGAACATCCTAGAATACCAAAGGAAAGTAGCTGTTGCCCGCAGGACAATTAAGTACACAAAAAAGAAAGCGTGGAGAGAGTTCTGCTCCAGTATAGGCAGAGGAGTACAGTTGGGGGATGTTTGGTCTATGTTTAAGCGAATGAGTGGGAAAAGAACAACAGTTAAATCCCAGCGCTAATAGAAGGAGAGAGACTGGTTCTGGCAGACAATGATAAAGCTGATTCATTGGGCAGAGCCTTTGCTGCAGTCCACAGTGGTAAGCACCTGGAGGATAAGTAGACAGGAGAAGGAAAAGGTCCTCCGAGAGAATGGAAATGTGCGGGAGAAGAGGGAGAGTGACATGTCAGCTCTGGATACTGACTTTTCAATGGGAGAGCTAAAGCTAGCCCTGCAGGGCACTGGGTACACAGCCCCAGGGCAGGACCAGCTATGCTATGCCATGTTCCGGCAGTTACCAGTGGAATCAATTAAACTAGTACTGACGCTGTTTAATAAAATTTGGAACGAAGGCTGTATGCCAGCTGGATGGAGACGGGCAATAATTCTGCCATTTAACAAGCCAGGGAAGGACCCAGCCAGCCCTGGGAGCTATAGGCCCATCGCACTGACGTCACACCTACGTAAGTGGATGGAGAAAGTTGTGGTACGTAGGCTCTCATATGTAATCGAGAAGAGAGACCTGTTTAGCTCCTACCAAAGTGGGTTCAGGAGAGGAAGATCCACAATGGATGCTCTAGTAGAAGTTACTAATGATATAGAAAAAGCATTAAAAATTAAAGAAATAATGTTAATAGTGTACTTTGACATTGAGAAAGCCTATGACTCTATGTGGAGAGAGGGGCTGTTAATCAAGCTAAGTAAAATGGGGATTGGGGGCAGGATGTACAACTACGTCATGGATTTCCTGACGGGCAGGAAGTTTGGTGTTAAGGTTGGAGCAGAAGTGTCTAAAGATTATGGTATAGAGAATGGTATACCACAAGGGAGTGCAATCAGTCCTATATTATTTAATGTCATGATAAATGACATCTTTAACAAGTTGGATGACAACATTAGTGCAGCATTGTATGCGGATGATGGGGCTATCTAATCTGGATCAGGGGGAAGAATGTGCCGCATGTGTTTAAGAAAATAAGGAAAGCAATTGAGATGGTGGAGAAGTGGTCATATGAGTGGGGGTTTAAAATGTCGGCAAGTAAATCCTGTTACATGGTGTTCACGAACAAACGTAACATTCAGGAGAAGTTGACATTATATGGTCAGCCAATGGAGAGAGTGAATGAGTTTAAGTATCTGGGACTGTGGCTAGATAGCAAATATACCTGGAAAGTGCACATGAGCAAGTGCAAGAAAGGAATCAACTTACTACGAGCAGTGGCCGGATGTGACTGGGGGGGGGCGGATAAACAGTCATTAATGGGGATTTATAGGGCAATCATGAGGTCAACAATAGACTATGGATGTATAGTGTACGGAGCAGCGGCTAAAACAGCACTGCAAAGAGTAGATAGAGCCCAGTACAAAGCACTACGGATCTGTACTGGAGCCATTAGATCAACCCCAATCAACGCAGTATTAATAGAGGCAGGAGAAATGCCACTGGAGTTGAGGAGAGAGAAGCTTGCACTGGCATACTGGATCCGAATCAAAGGTAGTGGAGAAGGAAACCCAGCTAAGAGGGCACTGACAGATTGCTGGGAGTATGCCAGCTTCCAGGGCAGGGGGTTTGGATGGATGTGGAAAGAGAGAGCTAGGGCATATGAACTGGAGATGGCAGAATTCACTACGACCTCCCCAGTGAGTGATATCCCACCATGGTTATTCCCAGAGGTTAAAGTGGACCTGACCATTATTGAAAATAAAAATAACTGGCAAGCAGAGGACATAGGAGCACAATCCAACATGTACCTACAGCAACTACTTGCATATATACACAGACGGGTCTAAGAACGAGCAGCACAGGGTGGGAATAGGAGTGTTTATACCGGAGTTTAATGTCAAGATAGCAAAAAGGATACCAGACAGACCACTTATCAGTGTACACCGCAGAGGCGGTGGCAATCATCACTGGGTTACAATGGGTGGAGGAGGTTAGACCAGAGCGGGTGGTGGTGTGCACATACTCACTAGCAGTGCTGAAGAGCCTACAGTCTGAAAAGTCAGTGAGAGAGGACCTAGTCATTGAGATTAACCAGTACTTACTAGGACTACACAGAGGTGGCCTGGATATCCAGTTTTGTTGGGTGCCAGCACATAAGGGGCTGGCAGGGAACGAGAGGGCGGACAAGCTTGCCAAAAGGGCAACCCAGCAGGAGGTAGCACTACGAGTGCTATTAGGAAAGGGTGAAAGGAAAGCAATGGTCAAAAAGAAAGGGATGGAAATCTGGCAGAGAAGGTGGGACGAAGACCCGAAAGGACGAGGGTATTACAAGGTACAAAAAACAGTAACCACTAAGGAGTATAATGAAAAGAATAGAATTGAAGAGAAATTCATTACAAGGCTAAGGGTGGGCCACACAGGGTTAAACAGCACCCTTTTTTACCATGGGTAAGGCAGAAAGCAATAAATGTGGAAGTTGTGGGGAAACAGAGAATGTTGAGCATGTTTTAATGAACTGTGATAGATATATAGAGGAAAGAGCACAACTGAAGGACAAAGTAAATGATGCAGGACGGGAATGGGATTTGTCAGGGATCCTTGGAACAGAGGGAAAGGGTGTAGCTATGGTGAGGAAGGCACTGTTTACATTTTTATATACTACAAACCTGAGTAGTAGGATATAAATAGCAATAGGAAATTGACATGATGTTACATACTCTTGTACAGTAGGTGGCGGTATGCACCTTTATGATGGTTGCGATCCGCCATAAAACTCAGAGAAGAAGAAGAAGAAGAAGAGCTGTATCCATTTTGCAGCTGCTGACAGCAGTATTATTTAGAAGGAGCTCGAGCTGTTGAAATAAGAGCCAGCAGGACCTTGCAATGGACGGGTAAATAAAACACCTTCTATTTCTGAGCATTTAATTGACATTTATACATTTGCTGCAAAAATAAAATGATAATACACTTGCACAGACGTGGCCCCCGGACCTGAACTTCTGCACTCGTTGTTTGCGAAATTACATGTCGTTGGTTATTAGCGTAGATAGAAACGGTCACAATCAATGTTGTATTTTGGTACCTAAAAAAACAAAACAACACTTGGTGCTTTTTTTTACAACTTTTTATTTTTTAAATGCAATTGGAAATATAATGTCATCAATGTCATTCATTTATTTAATGGGCCTTTTCTTTAGCTGGCCGGGTTAGCCTAGCATAGCGCTAATGTGTCAGTCCCTCCTTTGTTATGAACCGCAGGCTTTTCTTTTGTCTGCAGCTTAATGCTAACTGTAGAGGCCTAAACATGCTAACCAGGATGCACTTATTGCACTGTCCTGGCAGGTGGATTATTGTGTGACTATAGTGCAGGGCCTTTAATTAAAATTACATGACTGTGATCGCGTCATTGTTGTAAGGTCGCGGTACTATACATCCTATATTTCCTTACAGTAACAGTTTGACATGCATAGCCTTGGATCAAGACTATCGGTGTTTTTGATCGATTCTGATTTGGATATAAATATGCAAATTTCAAAATCGATCACATACATCTCGGGTGGTCTTGATCCAAGGCTAAGATGGTCATTTCATCTGCATTGCTGCATAATGTAAAACTCATGCATGCCGTTAAATGTCATAAACCATTAAAATACTGCTGTTACTCCACTTTTCCCCCTTTTGGTTTTCTCCATCCCTACCAGTGATGTTGCGGTTGGACTGAAGGTAAAGAGTGCCCCACACACACACACACACACACACACACACACACACACACACACACACACACACACACACACAGCGTCACAATGGAAATGAAAAACTCAGGCTTATCCTTTATTTTGTGCATATAATGTGCATGTAGCCTATATGTATTTTAAAATAAAACTCACCATAACCCAGATATATAATATAATATGCAACAGCTGATGGACAATATTGGTGTTAATTGATTCATATTAACTACATTTTTTCCCCCAGCTCAAATGAGTTTTACATGGTTGGAGGAGTGGTTCATATTATTGCTAATGAATGAAGATGTAATTTGAAATGCTAGGGAAATTGTGAAAATGTGCATTGTGGAAATGTTTGTCTAGTCTTCCAGTTATTTAAACTTTGAATGTCTTCTTTCAGAGAGGCTCAGATGAGCTCAACATGTACGGTAGCAGCCCTCCTATGACTGGTGAGTCGGACTGAGTTCACACCTAATGATAGTCTCATGCTGCGTTCACTCTAGCAGAGACAAAAGCTGCAAAAAGTGTGGTAGGCCAACTTATCGCTGTTAAATCATCATGCTTGCGTCTGTGTGTGGGAGTGAAGATGAAGAAAAATGTTCCTGTCCCTGTTAAAAATGGCTTTATGTAGTTTGTCGCTTTAATCGCTGCTATTGTGAACGCAGCATAACGTGTTTACCAGGTGTTAAGATTAAAATATGTTTATGAAAAAAAAATGTAAAGATCAATATTAAATAACTCAGAGCTGTTGAAAAGACAGGGTGTTATAAATGGGAAAGTCAGGTTGTGATTGTAGGTTTAACTTCTTTTTTTTTGTTGCAGCCAACGGGAGTGACAACAAGAAGCAGCGACTGGATGAATCTCCTCCCTCCAGAGTTCTTCACATCCGGAAGCTTCCCAACGAGGTCTCAGAGACTGAAGTCATCGCTCTGGGACTGCCTTTTGGAAAGGTCACCAACATCCTGATGCTAAAGGGAAAGAACCAGGTAAATAATAAATGTAATAACGTTTTGACCGCTGCATCGACTGCAACAACCAGGAAGTCCTCTAGGTCAGGGGTTCTCAACGTTTTTGGCCGGGGACCCCCAGAAATGCTTTGGCAATGTCTCAGGACCCCTGCCCCGCCCCCTCCCGACCCCCAATATAAATTGGCTGCAAACAATAATCGTAATAATAGACAATACACCATAAATAAATACTGAAACTAGATATAATCATTAGGGAAGGTGCATGCATGCACTATGTGTACTATATGTAAACTCTTCATTTCCATTTTCCAGCCATTCAGTTGCATTTTCTTTTTGAAAATGCAACCACGGGTTGAGAACCCCTGCTCTAGGTCTAGGAATACACCCACTATGTGAGCCTAGAGTCTAGGATCACATAGTCTGTGAATTCAAATACTGACACTTGAGATGTGAAGCCTTCTTTTGGTTGCAGCTGAAATGATCTACACTAGTATTGACCCCTTGAGGGAAAATTTGTTCCACAGAAAAACGACCTTAATTATGTGCCAAGCTATTTCACAGTTTTCTTTAACAGCCTTCAGACAATCACTGTGATATTAATATTGTGAACTGCTGCATGTATAATAAATGTCATAATCAATGCCATACTTATTGTTGTAATTCAAGAGCAGCCTTGCCTATTAAAGAGCTATCTATGATGTTGTTTATCCTTCCTTCAAATTATTTTCTACGGGTTGTCTCAAAACCAAATCGGTTAAACATTTCCTCATGTGAACCTCATATGGCAATACTGATTTAAATATCACTATATTGTAGGCATTTCTGGAATTGGGGACAGAGGAAGCGGCTATCACTATGGTGAACTACTACACAGCTGTCACCCCCCAGGTTTGAAACACTCCTGTTCTCATAGATGACCTGTTACCTAGTTTTACACTTGAATATGTGTCTGATAGAAAATATATTGTTTGTCACACAGGTCAGAAACACACCAGTCTTCATCCAGTACTCTAACCACAAGGAACTGAAGACTGACTCTGCTCTGAATCAGGTACACAAACCGGCACATGTAATATTTGTGGTATACACACACTACAGACATAGAATATGCACTTTCAGTCAGCAAGTCTTAACGCACCATTAATTCTCAAGACTTATGCACTTTCTCCCTGATCCAGCTGGTGTGTTTGTTTTTTGTCCTCCCTAGTGGTGCTGCTGGCCCACAATGTTTTGTTTTTATTCAGGGCGATATGAGATGGCACATTTAATATTGTCGATGATGCGTTTGTTTCTTGACCTCAGAGAGCTCAGGCGGTGCTGCAGGCGGTGTCAGCTGTTCAGGATGGAAGCTCTCCGTCCTCTGAGCCTGGAGTTCTGGACTTGGCCCCACCCCCCAGCCCTGTTCTGCGCATCATAATTGACAACATGTTCTACCCTGTGACACTGGATGTTCTCCAACAGGTATTTATTCATTGACAATATTCAGATTTTTCAAGAATATTCCAACAGGTATTTATTTATTTCCAATATTCAGATTATTCAAGAATATTCAAATTCTGTGTTTATTAGTTACGATTAGGAGTTAGGAATTTCATTCATCTTTATAAGCTACCTTATTTATCGCCACCTACCAGCACAGTGGGCTTGTTGGTCAATCATTGGCCGAGCCATACCAAAGGCTATACAAATGGTACCCAATGCCTCCTTGCTTTACACTCGACATCAAGTATTGCATTGGGCGTATAGTAAGTCCCTGCGACATGCTTGCGTCATGTCCATGGAGATGTAGTACATCAAGCCGCCTCACATTACAGAAACAGGAGGTAGGTTTCTGACCTATGGACCATATGGCTCGGCCTCGGGAACCATTGGTTTCCCTGCTACTTAATTATACCACCACCGGCCAATGTAAATGTTTATTGTAAGTTTGTGTTGGTGAACTAACGTTTTTTTCTTCCCTCCAGATCTTTAGTAAGTTTGGCACGGTGATGAAAATCATAACCTTCACCAAGAACAACCAGTTTCAAGCTCTGCTGCAGTTCAGTGATCCAGTCAACGCCCAGCAAGCTAAACTGGTAGGTTGACATCCAACAAATTAAATAGTGATGCACAATATTATTGATATGTCATGAATAATGCAATATCACCATCAAACCGATGGCGATAATTCAGATATTCCACCTGTATTGACAGATATTTCACCGCTATTGACTGATATTCATGCAAATGAATTAAAAAAAAAGCAATTGTGTGTGTGTGTGTGTGTGTGTGTGTGTATATATATATATATATATATATATATACACACACACACACACACACACACAGAGTATATATAAATCCCTCCCCTTGGTGTATGTAATGATGATGTAAATATTATCAGATATAAGCATGTTTTGTTATGAAACGGTATTCCCAAGCCTTAGTGCTTAACTCCCATCTTCCCTCTATTTTATCCATACACTCTTTCTCCCTCCCTCCAGTCTTTGGATGGACAGAACATCTACAACTCGTGCTGTACACTAAGGATAGACTTCAGCAAGCTGGTGAGCCTCAACGTCAAATACAACAACGACAAGAGCCGAGACTACACACGACCTGACCTGCCCACTGGAGACGAGGGGTCCGGTAACAAGGACCACTCATCTTTACTGGGTAAGATAACACCCGCTGCTCCGTCCCTTGTTTTGCTAGTGAGCAGTAAGTCGGTCACATATTTCAGCCGAGAGTTATTAAAAAAGTAAAGTGCAGCAGAGATTATGTCCAGCCATGCTCGGGTACGGAGACACACGGCGATGGCTGTCGTTCTGGGTAAATATGCTGTCTGTTTCATCCCTCCTTCTCTCCCTCCTCTCTATCCCCTCTCTTCTCTTCTTCCTCCACTGGGTCAGTGAGCATTCAGGTAAACTCTAAGTTCGTAGTGTAGACTGTAGTATACGGGCACTCTAATGGAATTGCATCGTCCACAATGATGAAGAAAGATTTGTCAGGCACACAGCGGTCAGCTGGAGATGGGAAGGCAGGGTCAACAGGGATTGGTCACCCTCATAAACTTGAACTGTGGCATCCCTATTTGGGCATGTCATAGGCTAAAATAGCAGATCTACAACGCCTTGAGTTGAAAGATGCATTATGAGTTTGTACAACATTTTCGACAATGTAGACCTTTTGGGTCAACTCCCTTCTCCTCTCTTTTCCCCCTCAGTGATTTCTATCGCTCCCTCTTGTAAATTCCCTTGTGGGGATGGGGCATAGTTGTGACATGCTTATCTCTGCATTCCATAATAAGGATATCTTATTTTGAGAAGTTGGACGAAACCGATGCTCAGAAAGTCAATAGAAATTCCATCACTGTGGAAACATATTGACGTTTGATTTCAGTCCGGCTGTAGCTAGTTATGCAGGTTATCTCAAGCATCTACCTCCAAGGTTGCTGCGCTAATTCAGCTATTGCGGCAAGTAATGCAGTTGGATATTGTCCTTGTCTAGACTCTTAGCATAGTTTAGAGATGTGGACTTGTTCTAGGTCGCGTACTGTAGGTACACCGTTCAGCAGTCCTAGCTAACATTACACCACTACATGTGAAAGTGAATTGGCGTGGGTTAGCTTTGTGTGGTATAAACGTAGTTGTCATATTGTCTTATAGGTACCCCATCTGGAGCGCTAGCTTCCTACTCTAGTGGAGGAGGTTACTCGTCTTCTCTCTCCCTCTCGCAGGGTGGAGGTACCTATCCTTTCCTTTTTCTACTTTTCTTCCCCCCCCCTCTCTTTCTCTGTCTCTCTCCCTGTCCTCCTGCTGCTATACTCTGTCTTTTAATACTTGTGCTAGAGCTTCTGCCTGGAAACACCAGGGCAGGGAAATTACTTCTACTGGGTCATTGGCCACAATAGAAGTGTCTACATTCCTTTAATTATCCCTTTATTGTAGATAAAGCCATTGGTAAGTATGTCCCCAGTGTTTGTTTGTTTGATATTTCCTCACCCTGGTGTGTCCTCAGCACACAGTCCATCCAAGCTGTCCTTGGGAATTTGCTCTTATTACATTTTGCACACTGCTTTGTTAACCAATGAAAAATAAATAAATTCCCAAGACATTTAAATGTTGTTGAAAGTGCAGTAAATTATGTAAATTTAGTTACGGTAACTAAACTTGAAATGTGCTGCTTCTGCAAATGGATACTTTTATTGTGTGGTGATATTCTAGTTAAAAAAAACGAATGCATTGTGTACTTTTCAAATGTTTTGCTCTCAAAGTTCAATAGCAGGGCATTTATTCTGTTCTTTGCAAATTCTCAAATCCTCTGGAAGGACTGAAAGCAGAGCTACACTGTATGTGAAGTGAATGGTAATGGGATGTAATGTATGCATAGATTGCAGTGTTTTGTTTGTGTGGGCATGGCATGTAAAGACTCTAATCCTTCCCCTCACATTACATTGAATCCTAACCAGTGTCCACTCTGTGCGAGTGTTTAATGGTGGATTATTGCCATAAAGTGTCAATGGTCGCATTTTATTCTGTCTGTTATCTGTCTGTTATTAGTTAACGCTTGTGGATGAGGTATAACCAAAAAGTGTTTGGGGGAGGCAATTGGACCATACCTAAATCATCCTTCCTGGCCCCCACACCCAACACCAATTGCATCAGCACTTTGATCGTAAAGTTTGATGTGTAGAGGATGATATTGAATTAGCCTTTATTATTTTTGTCTTTCTGGCTGTAGAATTGTAACTGACTGAAATGTATGGAAAACGTAGATGCTTTAAGATTATTCAAGATGGTGTTATTTATACCATCAACGCATTTGAATTTGTTGACCCTTTCTCCTTACAGGAGCCACAGGTCCTGCCGCGTGCTGCTGCTGCTGTGATCTAACTAACAGTGTTGTGCTCTATGGTGTTGTTGTGTTCATTGTGTCGTGTCATTGCTGTCCTCGTAGGAGCCATCAATCCGTTGAGTGCCGCTGCCGCTGCGGCAGCGCATGCTGGACGGGTCGCTCTGTCTGGGTCCGGCGTTTCAGGAGTGCTGTTGGCGTCCAACCTGAATGACGAGGTACGCTACACCAAACGTGTGTGTGTGTGGGCTCTGTGTACTGTGTGCACTGTATACCTGTGTCATGTACAGTATGTCTGTGAAAAGGTGAGACTGAGGTTAATTTTGAATTGTAATACATTGGTTGAAACTGTAGCTCATTTGAGATGGATGTGTGTACGTGCACGTCAGAGAGACACAGACTGTGTACCTCATTTGAGATGGGTGTGTGTACGTGCACGTCAGAGAGAGAAACAGACTGTGTACCTCATTTGAGATGGGAGTGTGTACGTGCACGTCAGAGAGAGAAACAGACTGTGTACCTCATTTGAGATGGATGTGTGTACGTGCACGTCAGAGAGAGAAACAGACTGTGTACCTCATTTGAGATGGGAGTGTGTACGTGCACGTCAGAGAGAGAAACAGACTGTGTACCTCATTTGAGATGGATGTGTGTACGTGCACGTCAGAGAGAGAAACAGACTGTACCTCATTTGAGATGGGTGTGTGTACATGCACGTCAGAGAGAGAGACACAGACTGTACCTCATTTGAGATGGATGTGTGTACGTGCACGTCAGAGAGAGAAACAGACTGTACCTCATTTGAGATGGATGTGTGTACGTGCACGTCAGAGACACAGACTGTGTACCTCATTTGAGATGGATGTGTGTACGTGCACGTCAGAGAGAGAAACAGACTGTGTACCTCATTTGAGATGGGAGTGTGTACATGCACGTCAGAGAGAGAAACAGACTGTGTACCTCATTTGAGATGGGTGTGTGTACGTGCACGTCAGAGAGAGAGACACAGACTGTGTACCATTGGCTTTTTTTCAAAAAATGGGAGAAACTATTATGGGAGAATGATGAATGCTATATCGTAAGTGAATGTTTTTATTGTATGTTTGATTGGGAGGGGGGTGTGTGTGTAACAGGCTTTCCACAGACTATGTAGGCTTACTTTCCCCTCTCTCTGTTGTTGTATCTAGAATCTTTTCTCCTTTAAAAATGTTCTGCCCAATACCTTTTGTTCCGAACTTCCGCCCCACCTTTCTCCCGATTTAGTCATTCTGTCGATTCCCAAGTCCCCTTGTACTGTAGTCTCTTGTAACTGCTGACCCTTACTGGTTGGTCTTAAAAAGGATGTAGGTCAGCAGGGGTCTCTTCCATTACACATGCCAGTCCACTTCTTTATACCTGTGACCGGACAGTGAGGCGTTTCATGGGGAGGACAAAACGTGTGTAGAGGTGCACTCTGTTCTTCCTAGTTCAGCACCCCACTGCACAACAGACGCTCACCAACATGTAGGAGTCGCTAGTGAAGCAACGGATCACCCTCTCACCTCTCTTCCTACCCTCGAACACGGTCAATCGAGTTTGTTGGGCCAAGCCAGATTAACCGTGGAGGTTTCGAATCAATTTCAACGACAATCTTTGGTTACAGAGTGTTATTTTCTCTACAATCTACAATATTTCTTTACAATTTAGATTTCCAGATCCAGATTTCCTGGTCTATTATCTTGTATTTTGTTCTGTCCACTCATATTTGTCGTCATCGAATGTGTGCAGGATTTCTCAGTTTGTAACTTCTGTTCAAGACTTTGGTTTCTGTAAATCTCTATCTACTATATTGTTGTAGTCCTTTTCTCTATTTTCCTTTCTCTATAGCGGTCTCTTGAAGGTGGCTTCCATTGTTTATTCTAGTGGTGGTTTTGACGTCTGTCATGCTACTAAAGCTGATCTCTGACCCCCACATAATGACAAAAAGACTCCGAAGCTATTGATGGTTCTACGGCACTTTGACGTTCATACTATGTAGGCCTTACTTTCCCCTCTCTCTGTGATGCAAAGCCAGGAAAGGAAAGAAGCGCACGGCACCACCTACGTAGACCCACTGCGGCGCGACAGCTTAGCTAGCGACACTGTAGAGCTCAAGACCCCAACGTTGGATAGCAGAGTGTGGAAGGCAGCGATTCAGGAGTCCTGAATTGGTGTTTGCTAGACTGCATTCTTGCATCGCATAGCATAGAATATTGATTGATTTATTAGTCCGAAATATGAACGGCAGGTAGTACAGTAAGACATTAAGGCTAAAATAAAAGGATAACAAAAAGGTTGTGGGGACTTGTTTCTGTTGTCTTCCTATTGTACTATTGTGATCCCCTGAACATTTTCATTCACAAATCTTATCGGCTTCAACGTCCACGGTCATTGTCACAAACACGTTTGCAAGTGAAACAATTTTCCGTGTAAGTTTTTGTTTATAATTTTGGTTTTGGCACACACTCAAACCTCTTAGGGGCACCAAACATTCCTCTATGCTGGAAAGTACCGTAATGGTAGTATCCCCAACAACAGTGATTTTTCTTTTTGGCCGATACAAAAAGTATTTGCTATATTAATTCCTTTTCTGCCATCTACAAACATATTCAGACCCCTAGACTAGGGTACGGCAAGTGCCAACTACGAACATGTTCATAGACCCCCGTATACTCCATATAGACTAATTCAGAAACGGGTCTCATGGTCGCAGCAAACGTATTTCCTGTAGGCAGAGACGACGTATCTGCGGTGTAAACGGCCAGCTCTTACATTGAATGGTAGAGTGACTGATGTTAGTCTGCTCAAACGTTACTCTTTTACCTGCTTTTTACTAACACTAACTATACAAAGATGCCCAGAACATCGGGATGAACCTGTGTAGTTAACAGTAGTGGCAACATTCAACTTTGGAGAGAAACGGAATGTCAAAAAATACACAGCGGTGTCTGAGACCAGAGCTACTGTATAGAGCAATGGTTGAGATGAAGCAGTGAAAGGTCCTGAAAGATGCCACACCCAACCCATCCTCATGCAAGGTTCTGTGAGTCAAAGCAATTCCTCAAAGTTGACAACAGAGGTGCACATAGTAACTCATGAGCTATAATCGGTCTACTTTACTTGTTCTACACAACTGCCTTTATACTAAAAACAGGGTTGTCTTTCCTCTAGTGCTCTGAGTGGCATTTGGCTGCAATCTCCCCCCCCCCCCCCCATAAACTGTCTCTAACCCATTGGCTACTGCCATCAGCTTGACTCTACATCTGACATGACTGGCTAGCCACCGCATGCCTCCCCCCCCCCCCCCCCCCCCCCCCGTTCCTCATTGTTTACTCCCTTACTTAGCAACTTGTTTT
Organism: Protomyctophum parallelum; assembly: GCF_964188405.1. Taxonomy (NCBI): domain Eukaryota; kingdom Metazoa; phylum Chordata; class Actinopteri; order Myctophiformes; family Myctophidae; genus Protomyctophum; species Protomyctophum parallelum. The sequence continues at coordinate 23,771,723 of NC_139709.1, read as the reverse complement.
TTTTTTTACTTCAATTTACTCCTCAGTTCCCCCCAATTAGCTCACCCATCATTAATAATTGTGTGTGGTGGGGACGACGACGACAAAAAATATATAGGAGTTGGCTGTGTGTGTGTGTGTGTTGGGGGGGGGGGGGGGTGTAGTTGTTTGGGATTCAAACCAGCGATCATTCAGATTCTGTTAATGTTCCACTGATGCTGTTTACTGACCTATGCTTTGATTTTTGTCCTCCCTTCCCTACCACCACTTATCTCCTTCCCTACCACCACTTATCCCCTTTTCCCTCTATTTCGCTGTCCGTTACTTTATTCCTCCCACTCCAACCTTTTTTCTCTCCCTACGGCATCATGTAATGTCGGCATTCTGTTCTCTTCTTGTTTTTCATCCTCCTGTCCTCACCTCTATCCTCCTCCCCTCGACCCTCCCTTTTGTGTTGCCTGCCACTGCCCTCTGTTGCCTGCCACTGTATACTGACTGGTCTAACCTGACTGCTTTTGCCATTTGACCTCCCCATGCCTTCCATCTTTTTGCTCCACTCCCCTCCATCGTCGTGGAAACCACCACCTCTTCTCTCCTCCTCCGTTGCTGGCGGTCTGCTCTGTCCGTCCATGGTTCTCTACCTCCGTCTCTCCTCTTCCTCCTCTGCTCCTCTTCTCCTGTCCTCTGCTCTGCGGTCTCTCTCTCTAAAGATGGTCACGCCTCAAAGTCTCTTTACCCTCTTCGGTATGTTTAACGTCTAATATTCAATCTATTCACCTCTACTATCTGTCTGTGCATCTATACTGTCAATCCCTTGGGTACAGTCGACCTCTACACCTCTAGCTTTCTCTCTATGTACTGTTTAATCTCTATCGGCTCTCTCGGTCTCTCCATGTCAAGTCTTGTCGATATTCAGTGCAGTCGTAGTTTACCCATTAATCTTCATATTTAAGATTATTCAAGATGGCATATAGCATCTACAGTTTGGGTCAGTTTCCAGTCCGCCACTTGGATCAGCCAGCCAGCCAGAATGTCTTATCAACCTGTCAACCAACCAGACATTTTTCAGTCAGTCAACTAGGTAATATATTGGTCAGTTTATCAGCCAGAGAGACGCAGCGAAAAGCCACCTTATTAGAGTTCTCTTTGTGTTGTCATCAGTAAAGCGGTCAAGTGAGCTTGAGGAGTTTGTTGAAGAGAGCGTATTCCTCACATTGACCAACTGGTTAGCAATCCCACAGACGGCCACGGAGAGCACAATCAGTTAGCTGTCATCACACGGGAAGGCTCCACCTCTCCTTTTCAGTTTGTCCTTCCGACACTAACTTTGTTCCTTCCATCCTTCACGTCCTCCTCTTTCTCGAACCTCCGTCGGCTCCATCTCTCCTGCTCTGTCTATCCTATCAACCTTGTATCTCCTCCTCCTACCCTGCTCTCTCTGTTGTACTCTCCCTCACTCCATCTGTCTCCAGGTGTATACGGTGATGTGCAGCGTGTGAAGATCCTCTATAACAAGAAAGACAGTGCTCTGATCCAGTTATCAGATGCCAACCAGGCTCAACTAGGTGAGTGACAGTTTCATCTGACTCAGTGCTAGGCACCCCAAGCATTTTAATGTTTTTCTGTAGGCTGCCTTAATGGCACAATTCTTCCTTGACTTGTGAATAACACGGGTCAAAGGGGAATATTAACTTATTTTATTTTCACTTACACTGAAAAATGTGTCTTTGATTTTTCTTCTGTATATTTAATTTAACACTTTTCTTTACCCACAGTCATGAGCCAGAAAACCATGAATGCTATATAGTTCTACTTCTAAATTCCTCCTGATGATCACAACATGTCCTCTCCCTCTATAGCTATGAGTCATCTGAATGGCCAGAAGATGTTTGGTAAAGTGATGAGAGTTACACTGTCAAAGCACCAAACTGTTGCTCTGCCCAGAGAGGGACTGGATGATCAGCTTCTCACTAAAGGTAAGACGGGACTGATCTGTTCAAAGCATCTTGTTTAGCTACAGTCAACACCATTAATCATATTCACACGGCGGCTATTTTGCGTGTTCAGTGTGTTCTTGTGTGATCGCATCCACTCAGAGACTTCTTCATATGTGACCAGGGTCAGGGACACATTAGCACATAATTTATGAACTCTTAACATCAAGCATGAAACTATACATTTCATGCACTCGCCAGCACCACACTACTATCATACACCCCTTATACAGCAATGGGACCAAACTGTAAGCTTCCTTTTTTTTTTTTGCATTATCCTATTATGGTAGGTGAAATGTACGTTACATGTGACATAATAGGGGTTAGGGTTAACATAATAGTGAATGAGATAACAGCCAGGGCTCGACGCTAAGGATTTTTCCAAGTAGCACATATGCTACTTGGAAAAAAGGGGGAGAGGGGAGTTGCAACACTCAGTTCACAGGGGTGTGATTTTTCTTTAAAGTGATATAAGGTCAATGAGGAGGCATTTATAAGCAAAAATGCTCTGGTGGTGGTGGTTGTTGTTGTTGTTGCTAACTTGCTACCGTACGCTGGCTGGCCTCTTGTTTGCGGCGCACCAAATGAGCTACATAACTTCAGTTGGACGTAGAGCGTGGAAGGAACACGTTATTCCAACCAGTTCCTTTCCCCTCCATCAGGCGCCCCGGCTGGCCAGGGAAATGTTTTACAAGATCATCGCACGATATAGCTCGGTTTGAAAATGTCTCGTGAATTATAACTAATCAACGTCACATGATGACCATGCAATGTTACAGTCCACTGTACCGGCTATTTGGTTTAGTAGCTGTCATGCGACGCGCCTCATTTGTTATATGCCCAAAAAAACCAAGTCTGTAAGCTGTCGACAGGCCATGAGCAGTGCATTAATGGGCTTGTAATATGTTATTTTGGTTACTGTCTGTGACGCACATTACGCATGCTACTGTATGTATCTGGGTTTGAGAGTCATTGGCAATGATCTATGTAATCTTACAGTAGCCTACTAGATTATAGCCAAATTGTCAAACTCTGCACAATGGTGAATGATGAAAGCGTTACATAATTTGCGAACGGGGACAATATTGAACATAACTGCGTCACTTCAGAGGAAAGGGAGCCGCTACTTCAGATTCAGATATGTTTACTCACCCATGATTCCATTAGCAATAGCATGGTGGAAATGGAACATTAACAGCCAACATGAGTTACATAAATCCTTTTGTCCGTTCTAACTTCTCTCTCACACTCACTCAGTATAAAAATGTAACCATGGCACCAGGTGCCGCAGGCATCTAGTGGCTAGTCAAATTCTGTAGTCACACGGGTGCTACAAATTGCATTTCACAATTCGCACTGTACTATGTTTTTAATTAGCCAATGCGAGTACCTGCTCGCACTGTCGAGCCCTGATCTACAACCTCAATTAATTTGTCTTTGTCTCTTCTATATTGTGCAGATTTCTCTGGCTCTCCACTCCATCGCTTTAAGAAGCCTGGATCCAAGAACTTTCAGAACATATTTCCTCCCTCAGCAACGCTACATCTCTCCAATATACCGTAAGACACACTGGACACAAATAAATCCTCTTTGAATAAGGACTGGTTTGATTTCTAAGACAAGGATTTTTAAGATGCATATTTTGTGTTCAGGGAGGGTGTATCTGAGGATGACCTGCGCTTGCTGTTTTCCAATGCTGGAGCATCAGTCAAGGCCTTCAAATTCTTCCAGTAAGAAACATTTATCTGTTTGACAGGCAACTAATTTGTTTTGTGCAAGAAACCATATCCCGGTTTCATAACCAAACTCTATTTAATCAAGTCCTAGATAGATAGTTCATATGTTCTCAGTTTAAAAAACAAACAATTATTCGACAAGGAAAAGCACAGATTCAATGTTTCATCAAATGTAGTGCATGTTTGAATGAGTAAAGACAGCGAGTGTGGAGCAGCATGTGAGAACCTGTGTAAAGACTAAATAATTATGACAAATAAGCATTTATGAAAAGTCCATGATGGATTCACTTTGTGTTCATTTACGACTGAAAGTATTAAACAATTGTTTATTACCATTTTAATTTCTTCCAATGGAATTCGCAATTCAAAGGACACACTTTTGAAAGAGACGGAACTTATTCAACAATTCTGTAATTAATGTTTACTGTTAAAATGTATAACATTACCTTGGTTAAGGGAAGCAATGAAACAAATAAAGATGTTTGTGGAATAGTACATTTATCTATTACTAGTGATGGGAGATTAATCGGCAAACACATCGGTATCGGCCGATTTGAGTTGTTTTTAGATTAATCGGCTTCGATTAATCAATCAGACCGATTAATTAAAACAAGCCCAAAGTAACAGCTTAAACAGATCTAAAGTTATATCTGACTTGCCTAAGCCTGCAGTGCAGACACCCTGTTACATGGATTTTTCAGAATGGACAAAAGTATTATAATTTTTCAATACAGAATGAGATCATATCGACATCGGTTATCGGCCATGACAGCAATTAATTATATCGGATATCCATATCGGCCAAAATGTCTCTTCGTCTCATCCCTGATTATTACTGAGTCTTAACAAAGTTTCTCTCCCTCTCCTTCCCTCTGTCAGGGACCATAAAATGGCGTTGATCCAGATGTCTGCGGTAGAGGAGGCTATCCAGGGGCTGCTTGAGATTCACAACTACGACATGGGAGCGAATCACCACCTTAAAGTTTCCTTTTCCAAGTCGACAATCTAACGTCCCAGTACTCCTACTCCTCACAACTGTGACGTTGGAGAATCCCATCACCTTTTGTCAAATTACATTCATTAATCTTCAATTCTCCATAATCTCAACTGTAAATCAGTGTCTTGGCTTTCCAAATTAGCATATTTGTAACATAATTTTTGGCTTTTGCGTGAAGGCGTTCACTTTTCCATTGCATAGAACCGGCAACACACTGGGACGTTTTGTTTTTAAAAAGAACAGTGAAACTTGACATCAGGGTTGACCAAAGCCAAAATGATAAAAATCCAAGCTACCTCTTTGATAAACACAATAATTCCTCCTAGAAAACGAAAACATTCGCCAGACTTAACTCCCTAAAGAAACAGAGCAATTCACCCGTACTGCTACATACTATATTTACAAGTGCAATGGATTATAGTCACTAGACATTGTGGAAAATCAGTAGCAGGTGGATAAGGCTAATAGAAAAACTTGCCAGTGTTATCTCACTGCAAAATTACCTATAGTAAACAAACTCCTGGATTTCTAACACCAGTTAATGACATACAGGAGACATATTTGCAAAAAACAGACCATAAAATCTAAATGCAGAACAATACAAAAACGGCTTACAAACTTACATGGGGAGTCGATAATTTGGTATCCCCGGCTTGTTTGGAACCTCAACATAGCTACCAGGTACTGAAGAATCAGACCCGTCTGAACTGAGTGGTGCTGTCTGTGTGTGCGCGCCCTACAGCGGTATTGCCATGGTACTTTCGTGCTCACAGACAGACACACACCACACAGACATACACACACACAGTCACATAGCACCACTCAAAAACAAAGTAGCACCACTCAAAAACAAAGTAGACTTAGGCTGGTACTTCGCAGTGGAATAGCGGAGTCTGTGAATGATAAGCGCTCAAGGCTATCTTTTTAGTCAAAGACCAAATGAGAATGACAATGAAAGCATTGACTTATTTTGGTTTTATGAAACGTTGATATTACAAGGCATTATGTTTTGGAAGTAGGTATTGGGTGGAGCCCGCACACCACAGGTATAAGAAAGACGTTCTTTATTGAAATACTGACAACGTTTCGATCTATTTGATCTTCGTCAGGACATGACCTGATGAAGATCAAATAGATCGTGTGCGGGCTTCATCCAATACCTACTGAAGTTTATTTAGTCCAGCACCCAGCCTGTCCATGTGCGTATTCTACGTCTGCATTATGTTTTGGAAGCACATCAACTCTGTTTAAAGGTAGTAATCATCATCCTTCGTTAATTGTGTACGAAGAAGAATATTATTAGTGAGACTAATGCTATAGCATTTAACCCCCCCCCCCCCCTTTCCCTAGTTGACAGTCATTCCTGTCAGCCTTTGGACAGGCACACAACGATCATTTTTCTATGTCTAGATTTTCACTGAGTGGTCACTGGGTTGATACACTTTTTAGGTTTTAACTCTTAAATGTCTTTGGAGCTCACTTAAATGTTGTCTTTGGAGCTCACTTAAATGTTGTCTTTAAAGCAACAGTGCATTCAAGAAAACTCAGAAGCAGAGCAGGGTCTTCACCTCCCCTTCTAGATCTAGAAAGAAGAGTATTTACACTGTACGTAAGATGCTTATTGTCGGTATCAGGCAGAGTCTATCCTCATTTCTCAATGCACTAGACCCCTGGGAGATGAACTGCTAAGGTGGATCGCAACACCTACCAGCTTCCAGTACTTATTTCGCGACTTCTCCAACCCTAGCCGTGCCACTCGTACACCGAGTTGTCGGCGATCAAACCCATGACCTTGTCATCGAAAGACGAGTGCTCTACCGACTGACTTTACAATTTAGAAGAGACAGTTCAGTATAAATCAGGAATTCTTACGCTTTTCCTGCATGTTTAAGAGCCATTGCTCGCACAAAATTAATTTGTTTAATGTTTAAATATATATTTTTTAAACATCCCAGTAATGAAGATTTGGAAGTCTTGAAGCTCAGATTGGCCTGCATCAAAGTGATTGGGTCAGCCGTAACAAATACATCATTTTTGTCTAAAGGAAAATGTCTAGTAACCAAGTATGATCAGCTTTTTGTTTGCCAAACCACATTATACCCAGTTGCACATTGTGCAACTTCTCATTTTCTCCACCTATTTATCACTTTGTAGAGGAGCGGTTGTCGTATTGAAATTATGCAGACACATATTTTTTAAATGGCATTCATTCTAATTCCTGAATAACCTAAGGGGGTCACTCACATTTTTGACCCGCCTTTGAGTCCCTACCAAGGAGGAATTGTGGTAGAATAATGCTGTACAAGCCCATATCTCTATCGCTCTCACACACCCCCTCGCTTAGAATTGCATTCTAGTGTCATCCTATTGGACAAGTTTTGAACATGTGATTGCGAACGCAGTGAGCCACTTACTATGAGACCCTGCTGCTCATGTCTGTGTATGTGTGTCTGTCCCGCTGTGACACCACCCGCCCGCCACCAGAGGGCGCAGCTGTAGCACACACACACACACACACACACACACACACACACACACACAGGGCGCAGCTGTAGCACACACACACACACACACAACCACACACACACGAGCTGCGTTCGCTTCCCGCGTTTGCGCGTCTTACTTGTTATGGTCTTGGTGTCTGTCTGATTGGCTTTGAAATGTGACCTGTTGGGACCAAGTACATGTGCCTTTAGTCTGTAGTATGGTTGTTGCGGTTAAAGTGTGTCTTCCTATGTTAACAGTGTTTGAACATCATATACCGGTAAACTTTTGTGTTAAGGAAAGAAAAAAGATTCGAATCATGCTTTTCAATGACATACGGTCTATGGTTTTAGATGACATACTATGTTGTCTTTCATGGTTTTTGACGATATAATGGTTTTCAATTAGGGGTGCCTCTTCACTCTAATCCTCCTGTTAATCTGAAAAAATGATTTTTGGTGGTCTTCTGGTGGTTCCACATTTATGTTCTCTCGTTGTATATTTTCTACCTGTTTTCAGTCTCTGAGTCCAATGTGAAGGAAAACAATGGCACAAATTAAAACCTTTTCTACCGACAAGTCCCAAGTTTGATGGTTCATGTGTGTTAAGACCTGCTCTGCTCTGTCTTTCAATAAACCTATCTCTCTACTCACTCCTGTTTCTCTGCTCTCGCTCCTTTCTTTCCCTCAGCATCTCTAATATTCTGTACTCTTTCTTTCAGTCCTTGTGTATATACATGAACACTTTTTCTATGCAACAGGTCTTGGGGCAGTTGGGGATCGCATCAAAGGTTTAAATGTCTAAAGAAAAAAGTGGATGAATTCTGTCAAATGAGTGGACCCATGTTAAAAATGTATAATGTAAGGAATAAGAACTTTCACAGATTGACAAGCTGCAAACATACTTGGGCTACTTCAATCTCATTTTAGAGGATGCCAAAAAGAAACCGATCCTCTATATTTCCTAACTTGGAATACTGGGTAGAAAAGAGATTTGCTGCCTTCACCAGGTTCACCTAAACACGGTCCCATCGTTGGGACTTCACTTGAACAAAGTCATGTCTCATCTTTTGGGTTGGATGTGGAGGATAAAGTTATTATGCAGAAATGGGGCAAATTAAAGTGCTAGTCCCGTGACTCGATCGCGCTGCAGATCATCCAGAGAGAACTAAGATGCTGAAGGGGAAAAAAAGTTGTAAAAGCCAGAAAGTAAAAAACAATTATGACGGACATCGGATGCTGCAGTATACATAGTATTTGTAACCATGGCCACTAGATGGCGCTGCATGCTTAGAAACAAGGACAAGTACCCGGATAGTTCAGTAAAGTGCATGAGCCAAATGTCTTCAATTGTTTTGTGGGGAAATGACCCATTACGTCCGTCCATGCATGCTAAACTTGTGTTCTTGGCTGTTGCTGATAACAAAAAGCCTAAAATCTTCATGATTTAAGTCATTTTCAAAAATCCACCTGTTTCATTGCTTTTTCGTCTCGCTTTATCATCGCTTTTTCATCGCTTTTTCGTCTCGCTTTTTCGTCTCGCTTTTTCATCTCGCTTTTCCATCGCTTTTTCATCGCTTTTTCATCTCGCTTTTTTCATCGCTTTTTCATCGCTTTTTCATCTCGCTTTTTCAACGCTTTTTTCATCGCTTTTTCATCGCTTTTTCATCGCTTTTTCATCTCGCTTTTTCATCGCTTTTTCATCGCTTTTTCATCGCTTTTTCATCTCGCTTTTTCATCTCGCTTTTTCATCTCGCTTTTTCATCTCGCTTTTTCATCGCTTTTTCATCGCTTTTTCATCTCGCTTTTTCGTCTCGCTTTCTCGTCTCGCTTTCTCGTCTCGCTTTCTCGTCTCGCTTTTTCATCGCTTTTTCATCTCGCTTTTTTCATCACTTTTTCATCGCTTTTTCATCGCTTTTTCATCTCGGATGATGGGTCTTTGCCAGGTTTGGGGATTGCAACCACTTTGGCCTTTCTCCAGACAGAAGGGATGGTTTTCTGTGCCATGCATGTATTCAGCATCCCCACGAGCCAGGTCTTTGCGTTAGGTTCCAGGTGCTGTATCATTTCTGCCAGTATGTCATAAATCCCTGCTGCTTTTCCGGGTTTCAACTTTCCCATTGCAGTTTCGAGTTCTTCTGGGTCGAAGGGTTTGGTTTGAGGGCTGGCTGATTGTGGTTGGTCTGATACCACTGTGCGATGGTATTCTCCTGTGGGTCGGCGGCGGTGTTGGTTACGACTGTTGGCCACCAGTTGTGATGCAACAGAGTTCACTGTGACCGTTGTGAATTATGGGTGGCTCCCTGAGGTCCTTGGTCCCCATGAGGTCCAACAGTGGTCATTGAAGCGTGCACACACACATGCACACACCTACACACGCACAGGCGCACATGCGTATGCACACCTGGACCTGTAAATGAACAACAACACAAAAACTAAGGCACTGGTGTCGGACTTCTGGTTTACCGGAACGGGGTTCAACTCCCTGCAGTGCCCTGCTCAATGTGTTGTATTTGAGCGACGCGCTATAGTGCGCCATTCTTCATCATTGTTGAGGATTTTAAAATAAGGTGAAAATCAAGGAGAAGCAAAAGGCCATCGTCACGGACCGCATACTGGTCAAGGTCATTTATACTGGTGAAGATCATCAAAAATGATGTAATTTTTTTTCTTCAAAAATTCAAAAAACGATGGGCTATAACCCATGTTTTTTTTTTCAAATCTTCAAAGATTATGAAAAACGGCGTGCTATATTTTTTCAAATCCTCAAAAATGATGAAAAACGGCTTGCTATAGCATGCCGTACAGTATGGGCTATAGCCCATGGTCAAAAATGGGATAAAAAACGTCTAAAAATAGACGTCTAAATACACTAACTAACTACTAACTACAACAACTAACTACACGTCTAAAAATAGACGTGTTTTAGACGTTTTTTATCCCATTTTTGACCATGGGCTATAGCCCATACTGTACGGCATACTATAGCAAGCAGTTTTTCATCATTTTTGAGGATTTGAAAAAAAAAAAAAAAAAAAAAAACGATGGGCTATAGCCCATAGTTTTTTTCGTTTTTTCATTTTTTTCAAATGAAAAAAATAACAAAAAAACGGCGTGCTATAGTATGCCGTACAGCACGGTTCCCCAATAGGCGGCCCGCGGGCCATTTGCGGCCCACAGAGCGCCCCCTTGTGGCCCATGAAAGAATTTCAAAAAAAAAAAAAAAATGTTTTTTTTTTTTCTTTTTTTTTTAAAGTGTCCCAGATATAAATGGCATTAAATGGGGGTCAGTAGCCTATGCATGTCAAACTGGGCATCCTTTTCAAATGGGGTCTTGCCCTGAAAATGAATTTTCAGGGCAAGATCTCGACCTCGCGCGTGCAGACTCGGCCCCCAGCCTGGTACGCTAGTCAAAATATGGCCCTTGAGGAAAATTAATTGGGGAACCCTGCCGTACAGTATGGGCTATTAGACGAGCGTCTAAAAATGGGATAAAAATTTCTAAAAATAGACGTCTAAAACACGTCTAAAAATAGACGTGTTTTAGACGTTTTTTATCCCATTTTTGACCATGGGCTATAGCCCATACTGTACGGCATGCTATAGCAAGCCGTTTATCATCATTTTTGAGGATTTGAAAAAAAATTAAAATAACGATGGGCTATAACCCATCGTTTTGTTTTTTTTTTCATTTTTTTCAAATCCTCAAAAATGATGAAAAACGGCGTGCTATAGTATGCCGTACAGTATGAGCTATTAGACGAGCGTCTAAAAATGGGATAAAAATGTCTAAAAATAGACGTCTAAAACACGTCTAAAAATAGACGTGTTTTAGACGTCTATTTTTAGACGTTTTTTATCCCATTTTTGACCATGGGCTATAGCCCATACTGTACGGCATACTATAGCAAGCCGTTTTTCATCATTTTTGAGGATTTGAAAAAAAAAAACGAAAAAAAAACGATGGGCTATAACCCATAGTTTTTTTCGTTTTTTCATTTTTTTCAAATGAAAAAAAAAACAAAAAAACGGCGTGCTATAGTATGCCGTACAGTATGGGCTATTAGACGAGGGTCTAAAAATGGGATAAAAATGTCTAAAAATAGACGTCTAAAACACGTCTAAAAATAGACGTGTTTTAGACGTTTTTTATCCCATTTTTGACCATGGGCTATAGCCCATACTGTACGGCATGCTATAGCAAGCCGTTTATCATCATTTTTGAGGATTTGAAAAAAAATAAAAATAACGATGGGCTATAACCCATCGTTTTTTGTTTTTTTCATTTTTTTCAAATCCTCAAAAATGATGAAAAACGGCGTGCTATAGTATGTCGTACAGTATGGGCTATTAGACGAGCGTCTAAAAATGGGATAAAAATGTCTAAAAATAGACGTCTAAAACACGTCTAAAAATAGACGTGTTTTAGACGTCTATTTTTAGACGTTTTTTATCCCATTTTTGACCATGGGCTATAGCCCATACTGTACGGCATACTATAGAAAGCCGTTTTTCATCATTTTTGAGGATTTGAAAAAAAAAAAAAGAAAAAAAAAAAACGATGGGCTATAACCCATCGTTTTTTTTTTTCCATTTTTTTCAAATCCTCAAAAATGATGAAAAACGGCGTGCTATAGTATGCCGTACAGTATGGGCTATTAGACGAGCGTCTAAAAATGGGATAAAAATGTCTAAAAATAGACGTCTAAAACACGTCTAAAAATAGACGTGTTTTAGACGTCTATTTTTAGACGTTTTTTATCCCATTTTTGACCATGGGCTATAGCCCATACTGTACGGCATACTATAGCAAGCCGTTTTTCATCATTTTTGAGGATTTGAACAAAAAAAAAAAACAAAAAAAAACGATGGGCTATAACCCATCGTTTTTTTCATTTTTTCATTTTTTTCAAATGAAAAAAAAAAAAAAAACGGCGTGCTATAGTATGCCGTACAGTATGGGCTATTAGACGAGCGTCTAAAAATGGGATACAAATGTCTAAAAATAGACGTGTTTTAGACGTTTATTTTTATACGTTTTTTATCCCATTTTTAACCATGGGCTATAGCCCATACTGTACGGCATGCTATAGCAAGCCGTTTTTCATCCTTTTTGAGGATTTGAAAAAAAAAAAAAATAACGATGGGCTATAACCCATCGTTTTTTTTTTTTTCATTTTTTTCAAATCCTCAAAAATGATGAAAAACGGCGTGCTATAGTATGCCGTACAGTATGGGCTATTAGACGAGCGTCTAAAAATGGATAAAAATGTCTAAAAATAGACGTCTAAAACACGTCTAAAAATAGACGTGTTTTAGACGTCTATTTTTAGACGTTTTTTATCCCATTTTTGACCATGGGCTATAGCCCATACTGTACGGCATGCTATAGCAAGCCGTTTTTCATCATTTTTGAGGATTTAAAAAAAAAAAAGAAAAAAAAAAAAACGATGGGCTATAACCCATCGTTTTTTTATTTTTTCATTTTTTTCAAATGAAAAAAAAAAAAAAAACGGCGTGCTATAGTATGCCGTACAGTATGGGCTATTAGACGAGCGTCTAAAAATGGGATAAAAATGTCTAAAAATAGACGTCTAAAACACGTCTAAAAATAGACGTGTTTTAGACGTCTATTTTTAGACGTTTTTTATCCCATTTTTGACCATGGGCTATAGCCCATACTGTACGGCATGCTATAGCAAGCCGTTTTTCATCATTTTTGAGGATTAAAAAAAAAAAAAAAAAAAAAAAAAAACGATGGGCTATAACCCATCGTTTTTTTTTTTTTTCATTTTTTTCAAATCCTCAAAAATGATGAAAAACGGCGTGCTATAGTATGCCGTACAGTATGGGCTATTAGACGAGCGTCTAAAAATGGGATAAAAATGTCTAAAAATAGACGTCTAAAACACGTCTAAAAATAGACGTGTTTTAGACGTCTATTTTTAGACGTTTTTTATCCCATTTTTGACCATGGGCTATAGCCCATACTGTACGGCATACTATAGCAAGCCGTTTTTCATCATTTTTGAGGATTTGAAAAAAAAAAAAAAAAAAAAAAAAAAAAAAACGATGGGCTATAACCCATCGTTTTTTTATTTTTTCATTTTTTTCAAATGAAAAAAAAAAGAAAAACGGCGTGCTATAGTATGCCGTACAGTATGGGCTATTAGACGAGCGTCTAAAAATGGGATAAAAATGTCTAAAAATAGACGTCTAAAACACGTCTAAAAATAGACGTGTTTTAGACGTCTCTTTTTAGACGTTTTTTATCCCATTTTTGACCATGGGCTATAGCCCATACTGTACGGCATACTATAGCAAGCCGTTTTTCATCATTTTTGAGGATAAAAAAAAAAAAAAAGAAAACAAAACGATGGGCTATAACCCATCGTTTTTTTTTTTTTCCATTTTTTTCAAATCCTCAAAAATGATGAAAAACGGCGTGGGATAAAAATGTCTAAAAATAGACGTCTAAAACACGTCTAAAAATAGACGTGTTTTAGACGTCTATTTTTAGACGTCTATTTTTAGACGTTTTTTATCCCATTTTTGACCATGGGCTATAGCCCATACTGTACGGCATGCTATAGCAAGCCGTTTTTCATCATGTTTGAGAATTAAAAAAAAAAAAAAAAAAAAAAAACGATGGGCTATAACCCATCGTTTTTTTATTTTTTCATTTTTTTCAAATGAAAAAAAAAAGAAAAACGGCATGCTATAGTATGCCGTACAGTATGGGCTATTAGACGAGCGTCTAAAAATGGGATAAAAATGTCTAAAAATAGACGTCTAAAACACGTCTAAAAATAGACGTGTTTTAGACGTCTCTTTTTAGACGTTTTTTATCCCATTTTTGACCATGGGCTATAGCCCATACTGTACGGCATACTATAGCAAGCCGTTTTTCATCATTTTTGAGGATTTTAAAAAAAAAAAAAAAGAAAAAAAAAAAAAAAAAAAACGATGGGCTATAACCCATCGTTTTTTTATTTTTTCATTTTTTTCAAATGAAAAAAAAAAGAAAAACGGCGTGCTATAGTATGCCGTACAGTATGGGCTATTAGACGAGCGTCTAAAAATGGGATAAAAATGTCTAAAAATAGACGTCTAAAACACGTCTAAAAATAGACGTGTTTTAGACGTCTATTTTTAGACGTTTTTTATCCCATTTTTGACCATGGGCTATAGCCCATACTGTACGGCATGCTATAACAAGCCGTTTTTCATCATTTTTGAGGATTAAAAAAAAAAAAAAAAACGATGGGCTATAACCCATCGTTTGTTTTTTTTTCATTTTTTTCAAATCCTCAAAAATGATGAAAAACGGCGTGCTATAGTATGCCGTACAGTATGGGCTATTAGACGAGCGTCTAAAAATGGGATAAAAATGTCTAAAAATAGACGTCTAAAACACGTCTATTTTTAGACGTTTTTTATCCCATTTTTGACCATGGGCTATAGCCCATACTGTACGGCATACTATAGCAAGCCGTTTTTCATCATTTTTGAGGATTTAAAAAAAAAAAAAAAAGAAGAAAAAAAAAAAAAAGAAAACGATGGGCTATAACCCATCGTTTTTTTATTTTTTCATTTTTTTCAAATGAAAAAAAAAAGAAAAACGGCATGCTATAGTATGCCGTACAGTATGGGCTATTAGACGAGCGTCTAAAAATGGGATAAAAATGTCTAAAAATAGACGTCTAAAACACGTCTAAAAATAGACGTGTTTTAGACGTCTCTTTTTAGACGTTTTTTATCCCATTTTTGACCATGGGCTATAGCCCATACTGTACGGCATACTATAGCAAGCCGTTTTTCATCATTTTTGAGGATTTAAAAAAAAAAAAAGAAAAAAAAAACGATAACCCATCGTTTTTTTTTTTTTTCATTTTTTTCAAATCCTCAAAAATGATGAAAAACGGCGTGCTATAGTATGCCGTACAGTATGGGCTATTAGACGAGCGTCTAAAAATGGGATAAAAATGTCTAAAAATAGACGTCTAAAACACGTCTAAAAATAGACGTGTTTTAGACGTCTATTTTTAGACGTTTTTTATCCCATTTTTGACCATGGGCTATAGCCCATACTGTACGGCATACTATAGCAAGCCGTTTTTCATCATTTTTGAGGATTAAAAAAAAAAAAAAAAAAAAAAAAACGATGGGCTATAACCCATCGTTTTTTTTTTTTATTATTATTTTCAAATCCTCAAAAATGATGAAAAACGGCGTGCTATAGTATGCCGTACAGTATGGGCTATTAGACGAGCGTCTAAAAATGGGATAAAAATGTCTAAAAATAGACGTCTAAAACACGTCTAAAAATAGACGTGTTTTAGACGTCTATTTTTAGACGTTTTTTATCCCATTTTTGACCATGGGCTATAGCCCATACTGTACGGCATGCTATAGCAAGCCGTTTTTCATCATGTTTGAGGATTTAAAAAAAAAACAAAAAAAAAAAAAACGATGGGCTATAACCCATCGTTTTTTTATTTTTTCATTTTTTTCAAATGAAAAAAAAAAGAAAAACGGCATGCTATAGTATGCCGTACAGTATGGGCTATTAGACGAGCGTCTAAAAATGGGATAAAAATGTCAAAAAATAGACGTCTAAAACACGTCTAAAAATAGACGTGTTTTAGACGTCTATTTTTAGACGTTTTTTATCCCATTTTTGACCATGGGCTATAGCCCATACTGTACGGCATGCTATAACAAGCCGTTTTTCATCATTTTTGAGGATTAAAAAAAAAAAAAAAAAAAAAAAAAACGATGGGCTATAACCCATCGTTTTTTTTTTTTTCATTTTTTTCAAATCCTCAAAAATGATGAAAAACGGCGTGCTATAGTATGCCGTACAGTATGGGCTATTAGACGAGCGTCTAAAAATGGGATAAAAATGTCTAAAAATAGACGTCTAAAACACGTCTAAAAATAGACGTGTTTTAGACGTCTATTTTTAGACGTTTTTTATCCCATTTTTGACCATGGGCTATAGCCCATACTGTACGGCATACTATAGCAAGCCGTTTTTCATCATTTTTGAGGATTTAAAAAAAAAAAAAAAGAAGAAAAAAAAAAAAAAAAAAACGATGGGCTATAACCCATCGTTTTTTTATTTTTTCATTTTTTTCAAATGAAAAAAAAAAGAAAAACGGCGTGCTATAGTATGCCGTACAGTATGGGCTATTAGACGAGCGTCTAAAAATGGGATAAAAATGTCTAAAAATAGACGTCTAAAACACGTCTAAAAATAGACGTGTTTTAGACGTCTATTTTTAGACGTTTTTTATCCCATTTTTGACCATGGGCTATAGCCCATACTGTACGGCATGCTATAACAAGCCGTTTTTCATCATTTTTGAGGATTAAAAAAAAAAAAAAAAAAAAAAAAAACGATGGGCTATAACCCATCGTTTGTTTTTTTTTCATTTTTTTCAAATCCTCAAAAATGATGAAAAACGGCGTGCTATAGTATGCCGTACAGTATGGGCTATTAGACGAGCGTCTAAAAATGGGATAAAAATGTCTAAAAATAGACGTCTAAAACACGTCTATTTTTAGACGTTTTTTATCCCATTTTTGACCATGGGCTATAGCCCATACTGTACGGCATACTATAGCAAGCCGTTTTTCATCATTTTTGAGGATTTAAAAAAAAAAAAAAAAGAAGAAAAAAAAAAAAAAAAAACGATGGGCTATAACCCATCGTTTTTTTATTTTTTCATTTTTTTCAAATGAAAAGAAAAAGAAAAACGGCATGCTATAGTATGCCGTACAGTATGGGCTATTAGACGAGCGTCTAAAAATGGGATAAAAATGTCTAAAAATAGACGTCTAAAACACGTCTAAAAATAGACGTGTTTTAGACGTCTCTTTTTAGACGTTTTTTATCCCATTTTTGACCATGGGCTATAGCCCATACTGTACGGCATACTATAGCAAGCCGTTTTTCATCATTTTTGAGGATTTTTTTAAAAAAAAAGAAAAAAAAAACGATGGGCTATAACCCATCGTTTTTTTTTTTTTTTCATTTTTTTCAAATCCTCAAAAATGATGAAAAACGGCGTGCTATAGTATGCCGTACAGTATGGGCTATTAGACGAGCGTCTAAAAATGGGATAAAAATGTCTAAAAATAGACGTCTAAAACACGTCTAAAAATAGACGTGTTTTAGACGTCTATTTTTAGACGTTTTTTATCCCATTTTTGACCATGGGCTATAGCCCATACTGTACGGCATGCTATAACAAGCCGTTTTTCATCATTTTTGAGGATTAAAAAAAAAAAAAAAAAAAAAAAAAACGATGGGCTATAACCCATCGTTTGTTTTTTTTTCATTTTTTTCAAATCCTCAAAAATGATGAAAAACGGCGTGCTATAGTATGCCGTACAGTATGGGCTATTAGACGAGCGTCTAAAAATGGGATAAAAATGTCTAAAAATAGACGTCTAAAACACGTCTATTTTTAGACGTTTTTTATCCCATTTTTGACCATGGGCTATAGCCCATACTGTACGGCATACTATAGCAAGCCGTTTTTCATCATTTTTGAGGATTTAAAAAAAAAAAAAAAAGAAGAAAAAAAAAAAAAAGAAAACGATGGGCTATAACCCATCGTTTTTTTATTTTTTCATTTTTTTCAAATGAAAAAAAAAAGAAAAACGGCATGCTATAGTATGCCGTACAGTATGGGCTATTAGACGAGCGTCTAAAAATGGGATAAAAATGTCTAAAAATAGACGTCTAAAACACGTCTAAAAATAGACGTGTTTTAGACGTCTCTTTTTAGACGTTTTTTATCCCATTTTTGACCATGGGCTATAGCCCATACTGTACGGCATGCTATAACAAGCCGTTTTTCATCATTTTTGAGGATTAAAAAAAAAAAAAAAAAAAAAAAAAACGATGGGCTATAACCCATCGTTTGTTTTTTTTTCATTTTTTTCAAATCCTCAAAAATGATGAAAAACGGCGTGCTATAGTATGCCGTACAGTATGGGCTATTAGACGAGCGTCTAAAAATGGGATAAAAATGTCTAAAAATAGACGTCTAAAACACGTCTATTTTTAGACGTTTTTTATCCCATTTTTGACCATGGGCTATAGCCCATACTGTACGGCATACTATAGCAAGCCGTTTTTCATCATTTTTGAGGATTTAAAAAAAAAAAAAAAAGAAGAAAAAAAAAAAAAAGAAAACGATGGGCTATAACCCATCGTTTTTTTATTTTTTCATTTTTTTCAAATGAAAAAAAAAAGAAAAACGGCATGCTATAGTATGCCGTACAGTATGGGCTATTAGACGAGCGTCTAAAAATGGGATAAAAATGTCTAAAAATAGACGTCTAAAACACGTCTAAAAATAGACGTGTTTTAGACGTCTCTTTTTAGACGTTTTTTATCCCATTTTTGACCATGGGCTATAGCCCATACTGTACGGCATACTATAGCAAGCCGTTTTTCATCATTTTTGAGGATTTAAAAAAAAAAAAAGAAAAAAAAAACGATAACCCATCGTTTTTTTTTTTTTTCATTTTTTTCAAATCCTCAAAAATGATGAAAAACGGCGTGCTATAGTATGCCGTACAGTATGGGCTATTAGACGAGCGTCTAAAAATGGGATAAAAATGTCTAAAAATAGACGTCTAAAACACGTCTAAAAATAGACGTGTTTTAGACGTCTATTTTTAGACGTTTTTTATCCCATTTTTGACCATGGGCTATAGCCCATACTGTACGGCATACTATAGCAAGCCGTTTTTCATCATTTTTGAGGATTTGAAAAAAAAAAAAAAAGAAGAAAAAAAATAAAATAAAACGATGGGCTATAACCCATCGTTTTTTTATTTTTTAATTTTTTTCAAATGAAAAAAAAAAGAAAAACGGCGTGCTATAGTATGCCGTACAGTATGGGCTATTAGACGAGCGTCTAAAAATGGGATACAAATGTCTAAAAATAGACGTCTAAAACACGTCTAAAAATAGACGTGTTTTAGACGTCTCTTTTTAGACGTTTTTTATCCCATTTTTGACCATGGGCTATAGCCCATACTGTACGGCATACTATAGCAAGCCGTTTTTCATCATTTTTGAGGATAAAAAAAAAAAACAAGAAAACAAAACGATGGGCTATAACCCATCGTTTTTTTTTTTTTCCATTTTTTTCAAATCCTCAAAAATGATGAAAAACGGCGTGGGATAAAAATGTCTAAAAATAGACGTCTAAAACACGTCTAAAAATAGACGTGTTTTAGACGTCTATTTTTAGACGTTTTTTATCCCATTTTTGACCATGGGCTATAGCCCATACTGTACGGCATGCTATAGCAAGCCGTTTTTCATCATGTTTGAGGATTTAAAAAAAAAAAAAAAAAAAAAAAACGATGGGCTATAACCCATCGTTTTTTTATTTTTTCATTTTTTTCAAATGAAAAAAAAAAGAAAAACGGCATGCTATAGTATGCCGTACAGTATGGGCTATTAGACGAGCGTCTAAAAATGGGATAAAAATGTCTAAAAATAGACGTCTAAAACACGTCTAAAAATAGACGTGTTTTAGACGTCTCTTTTTAGACGTTTTTTATCCCATTTTTGACCATGGGCTATAGCCCATACTGTACGGCATACTATAGCAAGCCGTTTTTCATCATTTTTGAGGATTAAAAAAAAAAAAAAAAAAAAAAAAAACGATGGGCTATAACCCATCGTTTTTTTTTTTTTCATTTTTTTCAAATCCTCAAAAATGATGAAAAACGGCGTGCTATAGTATGCCGTACAGTATGGGCTATTAGACGAGCGTCTAAAAATGGGATAAAAATTTCTAAAAATAGACGTCTAAAACACGTCTAAAAATAGACGTGTTTTAGACGTCTATTTTTAGACGTT
Organism: Protomyctophum parallelum; assembly: GCF_964188405.1. Taxonomy (NCBI): domain Eukaryota; kingdom Metazoa; phylum Chordata; class Actinopteri; order Myctophiformes; family Myctophidae; genus Protomyctophum; species Protomyctophum parallelum. Next base: position 23,751,639 of record NC_139709.1, on the reverse strand, counting down.
TTTTATCCCATTTTTGACCATGGGCTATAGCCCATACTGTACGGCATACTATAGCAAGCCGTTTTTCATCATTTTTGAGGATTAAAAAAAAAAAAAAAAAAAAAAAACGATGGGCTATAACCCATCGTTTTTTTTTTTTTTTATTATTTTCAAATCCTCAAAAATGATGAAAAACGGCGTGCTATAGTATGCCGTACAGTATGGGCTATTAGACGAGCGTCTAAAAATGGGATAAAAATGTCTAAAAATAGACGTCTAAAACACGTCTAAAAATAGACGTGTTTTAGACGTCTATTTTTAGACGTTTTTTATCCCATTTTTGACCATGGGCTATAGCCCATACTGTACGGCATGCTATAGCAAGCCGTTTTTCATCATGTTTGAGGATTTAAAAAAAAAACAAAAAAAAAAAACGATGGGCTATAACCCATCGTTTTTTTATTTTTTCATTTTTTTTAAATGAAAAAAAAAAGAAAAACGGCATGCTATAGTATGCCGTACAGTATGGGCTATTAGACGAGCGTCTAAAAATGGGATAAAAATGTCAAAAAATAGACGTCTAAAACACGTCTAAAAATAGACGTGTTTTAGACGTCTATTTTTAGACGTTTTTTATCCCATTTTTGACCATGGGCTATAGCCCATACTGTACGGCATGCTATAACAAGCCGTTTTTCATCATTTTTGAGGATTAAAAAAAAAACAAAAAAAAAAAAAAACGATGGGCTATAACCCATCGTTTTTTTTTTTTTCATTTTTTTCAAATCCTCAAAAATGATGAAAAACGGCGTGCTATAGTATGCCGTACAGTATGGGCTATTAGACGAGCGTCTAAAAATGGGATAAAAATGTCTAAAAATAGACGTCTAAAACACGTCTATTTTTAGACGTTTTTTATCCCATTTTTGACCATGGGCTATAGCCCATACTGTACGGCATACTATAGCAAGCCGTTTTTCATCATTTTTGAGGATTTAAAAAAAAAAAAAAAAGAAGAAAAAAAAAAAAAAAAAAAACGATGGGCTATAACCCATCGTTTTTTTATTTTTTCATTTTTTTCAAATGAAAAAAAAAAGAAAAACGGCATGCTATAGTATGCCGTACAGTATGGGCTATTAGACGAGCGTCTAAAAATGGGATAAAAATGTCTAAAAATAGACGTCTAAAACACGTCTAAAAATAGACGTGTTTTAGACGTCTCTTTTTAGACGTTTTTTATCCCATTTTTGACCATGGGCTATAGCCCATACTGTACGGCATACTATAGCAAGCCGTTTTTCATCATTTTTGAGGATTTAAAAAAAAAAAAAGAAAAAAAAAACGATGGGCTATAACCCATCGTTTTTTTTTTTTTCCATTTTTTTCAAATCCTCAAAAATGATGAAAAACGGCGTGCTATAGTATGCCGTACAGTATGGGCTATTAGACGAGCGTCTAAAAATGTCTAAAAATAGATGTCTAAAACACGTCTAAAAATAGACGTGTTTTAGACGTCTATTTTTAGACGTTTTTTATCCCATTTTTTACCATGGGCTATAGCCCATACTGTACGGCATACTATAGCAAGCCGTTTTTCATCATTTTTGAGGATTTATAAAAAAAATAAAAGAAGAAAAAAAAAAAAAAAAAAACGATGGGCTATAACCCATCGTTTTTTTATTTTTTCATTTTTTTCTCATGAAAAAAAAAAGAAAAACGGCGTGCTATAGTATGCCGTACAGTATGGGCTATTAGACGAGCGTCTAAAAATGGGATAAAAATGTCTAAAAATAGACGTCTAAAACACGTCTAAAAATAGACGTGTTTTAGACGTCTATTTTTAGACGTTTTTTATCCCATTTTTGACCATGGGCTATAGCCCATACTGTACGGCATACTATAGCAAGCCGTTTTTCATCATTTTTGAGGATTTGAAAAAAAAAAAAAAGAAGAAAAAAAGAAAAAAAAACGATGGGCTATAACCCATCGTTTTTTTTTTTTTCCATTTTTTTCAAATCCTCAAAAATGATGAAAAACGGCGTGCTATAGTATGCCGTACAGTATGGGCTATTAGACGAGCGTCTAAAAATGTCTAAAAATAGATGTCTAAAACACGTCTAAAAATAGACGTGTTTTAGACGTCTATTTTTAGACGTTTTTTATCCCATTTTTGACCATGGGCTATAGCCCATACTGTACGGCATACTATAGCAAGCCGTTTTTCATCATTTTTGAGGATTTATAAAAAAAATAAAAGAAGAAAAAAAAAAAAAAAAACGATGGGCTATAACCCATCGTTTTTTTATTTTTTCATTTTTTTCACATGAAAAAAAAAAGAAAAACGGCGTGCTATAGTATGCCGTACAGTATGGGCTATTAGACGAGCGTCTAAAAATGGGATAAAAATGTCTAAAAATAGACGTCTAAAACACGTCTATTTTTAGACGTGTTTTAGACGTCTATTTTTAGACGTTTTTTATCCCATTTTTGACCATGGGCTATAGCCCATACTGTACGGCATGCTATAGCAAGCCGTTTTTCATCATTTTTGAGGATTAAAAAAAAACGAAAAAAAAAAAAAAAAACGATGGGCTATAACCCATCGTTTTTTTTTTTTTCTTTTTTTTCAAATCCTCAAAAATGATGAAAAACGGCGTGCTATAGTATGCCGTACAGTATGGGCTATTAGACGAGCGTCTAAAAATGGGATAAAAATGTCTAAAAATAGACGTCTAAAACACGTCTAAAAATAGACGTGTTTTAGACGTCTATTTTTAGACGTTTTTTATCCCATTTTTGACCATGGGCTATAGCCCATACTGTACGGCATACTATAGCAAGCCGTTTTTCATCATTTTTGAGGATTTGAAAAAAAAAAAAAAGAAGAAAAAAAAAAAAAAAAACGATGGGCTATAACCCATCGTTTTTTTATTTTTTCATTTTTTTCAAATGAAAAAAAAAAGAAAAACGGCGTGCTATAGTATGCCGTACAGTATGGGCTATTAGACGAGCGTCTAAAAATGGGATAAAAATGTCTAAAAATAGACGTCTAAAACACGTCTAAAAATAGACGTGTTTTAGACGTCTATTTTTAGACGTTTTTTATCCCATTTTTGACCATGGGCTATAGCCCATACTGTACGGCATACTATAGCAAGCCGTTTTTCATCATTTTTGAGGATTTGAAAAAAAAAAAAAAAAAAAAAAAAAAAAAAAACGATGGGCTATAACCCATCGTTTTTTTATTTTTTCATTTTTTTCAAATGAAAAAAAAAAGAAAAACGGCGTGCTATAGTATGCCGTACAGTATGGGCTATTAGACGAGCGTCTAAAAATGGGATAAAAATGTCAAAAAATAGACGTCTAAAACACGTCTAAAAATAGACGTGTTTTAGACGTCTATTTTTAGACGTTTTTTATCCCATTTTTGACCATGGGCTATAGCCCATACTGTACGGCATGCTATAACAAGCCGTTTTTCATCATTTTTGAGGATTAAAAAAATAAAAAATAAAAATAAAAACGATGGGCTATAACCCATCGTTTTTTTTTTTTTTCATTTTTTTCAAATCCTCAAAAATGATGAAAAACGGCCTGCTATAGTATGCCGTACAGTATGGGCTATTAGACGAGCGTCTAAAAATGGGATAAAAATGTCTAAAAATAGACGTCTAAAACACGTCTAAAAATAGACGTGTTTTAGACGTCTATTTTTAGACGTTTTTTATCCCATTTTTGACCATGGGCTATAGCCCATACTGTACGGCATACTATAGCAAGCCGTTTTTCATCATTTTTGAGGATTTAAAAAAAAAAAAAAAGAAGAAAAAAAAATGATGAAAAACGGCGTGCTATAGTATGCCGTACAGTATGGGCTATTAGACGAGCGTCTAAAAATGGGATAAAAATGTCTAAAAATAGACGTCTAAAACACGTCTAAAAATAGACGTGTTTTAGACGTCTATTTTTAGACGTTTTTTATCCCATTTTTGACCATGGGCTATAGCCCATACTGTACGGCATACTATAGCAAGCCGTTTTTCATCATTTTTGAGGATTTGAAAAAAAAAAAAGAAAAAAACGATGGGCTATAACCCATCGTTTTTTTATTTTTTCATTTTTTTCAAATGAAAAAAAAAAGAAAAACGGCGTGCTATAGTATGCCGTACAGTATGGGCTATTAGACGAGCGTCTAAAAATGGGATAAAAATGTCTAAAAATAGACGTCTAAAACACGTCTAAAAATAGACGTGTTTTAGACGTCTATTTTTAGACGTTTTTTATCCCATTTTTGACCATGGGCTATAGCCCATACTGTACGGCATACTATAGCAAGCCGTTTTTCATCATTTTTGAGGATTTGAAAAAAAAAAAAGAAAAAAACGATGGGCTATAACCCATCGTTTTTTTATTTTTTCATTTTTTTCAAATGAAAAAAAAAAGAAAAACGGCGTGCTATAGTATGCCGTACAGTATGGGCTATTAGACGAGCGTCTAAAAATGGGATAAAAATGTCTAAAAATAGACGTCTAAAACACGTCTAAAAATAGACGTGTTTTAGACGTCTCTTTTTAGACGTTTTTTATCCCATTTTTGACCATGGGCTATAGCCCATACTGTACGGCATACTATAGCAAGCCGTTTTTCATCATTTTTGAGGATTAAAAAAAAAAAAAAAAAAAAAAACGATGGGCTATAACCCATCGTTTTTTTTTTTTTTCATTTTTTTCAAATCCTCAAAAATGATGAAAAACGGCGTGCTATAGTATGCCGTACAGTATGGGCTATTAGACGAGCGTCTAAAAATGGGATAAAAATGTCTAAAAATAGACGTCTAAAACACGTCTAAAAATAGACGTGTTTTAGACGTCTATTTTTAGACGTTTTTTATCCCATTTTTGACCATGGGCTATAGCCCATACTGTACGGCATGCTATAGCAAGCCGTTTTTCATCATGTTTGAGGATTTAAAAAAAAAAAAAAAAAAAAAAAAAACGATGGGCTATAACCCATCGTTTTTTTTATTTTTTCATTTTTTTCAAATGAAAAAAAAAAGAAAAACGGCATGCTATAGTATGCCGTACAGTATGGGCTATTAGACGAGCGTCTAAAAATGGGATAACAATGTCTAAAAATAGACGTCTAAAACACGTCTAAAAATAGACGTGTTTTAGACGTCTCTTTTTAGACGTTTTTTATCCCATTTTTGACCATGGGCTATAGCCCATACTGTACGGCATACTATATAGCAAGCCGTTTTTCATCATTTTTGAGGATTAAAAAAAAAAAAAAAAAAAAAAAAAACGATGGGCTATAACCCATCGTTTTTTTTTTCTTTTCATTTTTTTCAAATCCTCAAAAATGTAGAAAAACGGCGTGCTATAGTATGCCGTACAGTATGGGCTATTAGACGAGCGTCTAAAAATGGGATAAAAATGTCAAAAAATAGACGTCTAAAACACGTCTAAAAATAGACGTGTTTTAGACGTCTCTTTTTAGACGTTTTTTATCCCATTTTTGACCATGGGCTATAGCCCATACTGTACGGCATACTATATAGCAAGCCGTTTTTCATCATTTTTGAGGATTAAAAAAAAAAAAAAAAAAAAAAAAAACGATGGGCTATAACCCATCGTTTTTTTTTTCTTTTCATTTTTTTCAAATCCTCAAAAATGTAGAAAAACGGCGTGCTATAGTATGCCGTACAGTATGGGCTATTAGACGAGCGTCTAAAAATGGGATAAAAATGTCAAAAAATAGACGTCTAAAACACGTCTAAAAATAGACGTGTTTTAGACGTCTATTTTTAGACGTTTTTTATCCCATTTTTGACCATGGGCTATAGCCCATACTGTACGGCATGCTATAACAAGCCGTTTTTCATCATTTTTAAGGATTAAAAAAAAAAAAAAAAAAAAAAAAAACGATGGGCTATAACCCATCGTTTTTTTTTTTTTCATTTTTTTCAAATCCTCAAAAATGATGAAAAACGGCGTGCTATAGTATGCCGTACAGTATGGGCTATTAGACGAGCGTCTAAAAATGGGATAAAAATGTCTAAAAATAGACGTCTAAAACACGTCTAAAAATAGACGTGTTTTAGACATCTATTTTTAGACGTTTTTATCCCATTTTTGACCATGGGCTATAGCCCATACTGTACGGCATACTATAGCAAGCCGTTTTTCATCATTTTTGAGGATTTGTAAAAAAAAAAAAGAAGAAAAAAAAAAAAAAAAAACGATGGGCTATAACCCATCGTTTTTTTATTTTTTCATTTTTTTCAAATGAAAAAAAAAAGAAAAACGGCGTGCTATAGTATGCCGTACAGTATGGGCTATTAGACGAGCGTCTAAAAATGGGATAAAAATGTCTAAAAATAGACGTCTAAAACACGTCTAAAAATAGACGTGTTTTAGACGTCTATTTTTAGACGTTTTTTATCCCATTTTTGACCATGGGCTATAGCCCATACTGTACGGCATGCTATAGCAAGCCGTTTTTCATCATTTTTGAGGATTTAAAAAAAAAAAAAAAAAAAAAAAACGATGGGCTATAACCCATCGTTTTTTTTTTTTCATTTTTTTCAAATCCTCAAAAATGATGAAAAACGGCGTGCTATAGTATGCCGTACAGTATGGGCTATTAGACGAGCGTCTAAAAATGGGATAAAAATGTCTAAAAATAGACGTCTAAAACACATCTAAAAATAGACGTGTTTTAGACGTCTATTTTTAGACGTTTTTTATCCCATTTTTGACCATGGGCTATAGCCCATACTGTACGGCATACTATAGCAAGCCGTTTTTCATCATTTTTGAGGATTTGAAAAAAAAAAAAAAAGAAGAAAAAAAAAAAAAAAAAACGATGGGCTATAACCCATCGTTTTTTTATTTTTTCATTTTTTTCAAATGAAAAAAAAAAGAAAAACGGCGTGCTATAGTATGCCGTACAGTATGGGCTATTAGACGAGCGTCTAAAAATGGGATAAAAATGTCTAAAAATAGACGTCTAAAACACGTCTAAAAATAGACGTGTTTTAGACGTCTCTTTTTAGACGTTTTTTTATCCCATTTTTGACCATGGGCTATAGCCCATACTGTACGGCATACTATAGCAAGCCGTTTTTCATCATTTTTGAGGATAAAAAAAAAAAAAAAGAAAACAAAACGATGGGCTATAACCCATCGTTTTTTTTTTTTTCCATTTTTTTCAAATCCTCAAAAATGATGAAAAACGGCGTGCTATAGTATGCCGTACAGTATGGGCTATTAGACGAGCGTCTAAAAATGGGATAAAAATGTCTAAAAATAGACGTCTAAAACACATCTAAAAATAGACGTGTTTTAGACGTCTATTTTTAGACGTTTTTTATCCCATTTTTGACCATGGGCTATAGCCCATACTGTACGGCATACTATAGCAAGCCGTTTTTCATCATTTTTGAGGATTTGAAAAAAAAAAAAAAAGAAGAAAAAAAAAAAAAAAAAACGATGGGCTATAACCCATCGTTTTTTTATTTTTTCATTTTTTTCAAATGAAAA